>NW_028263373.1:31011246-31175981 GCF_051168715.1 Poecilia mexicana
GAGTATTTATGAATGTCTGACTGTTGTCATGAAGTGTAATTCAGTAAATACTAGTGACATTTTTAATGCAAAATTACTATAAAAGTTGGATTAAATGTCCATTAAAAGTGGCAACTTTGCATCAGAGTATCATTATTTACAAAATAATGCAAAATTGGCACTTTTAAAGGACTTCTAATCCAACTTTCAAAGCAACTTCTCATTAAAAGTGTCATTTACCGAATGACACTCCATGACACCTGTTAGTATGTTCCTAACAGTATGTTATGTTTATGACAGTGTCATGTCAGTCTTATGCACACCCCGTCAAATAAAGTCTTACCCACATTTTCCAAGAGTACATTGCCAATATACTATAACAGAATTGTACAAATTGTTAATATATTCAAAGTTTACAGACAACATGCTTATGAAAATTAGCACAATAAAACAATAGGTACACTTTAGAGGACATGTGAAAAATTTTTCACCAAGGACAGAGTATTATTTTAATACAATGTCACAGGATTACTGCAGACAAACATTTCTCCTTCCTAAGAACAGTGAGGATCAACGACAGAACATTCCCATTCACTGCATTTTACAGAAACCTACAAAAAGTAGTATATTTCAAATATACTAAAGTATTTTTTTCACTAGGGCACACTTGAGCTGATTCCTTGAGAGTTTGATATGATTGCTTTACTAGCTGCATTTTTATTACAAATGTGCGCAAATCTTTGTCTATATTCTGCTGAGAAAACACAATTTTGCAACTGTAGTCTTTCCATTAAATAACAAATGAAATCAGAATTACACATGAATAAACTTGTTCATGCCATAAGTCATTAAAAATGGTGGCAGTGACAGACGCAAAGAGCTACATGAAATGTATTCATAATTCAGCCATAGCACTCATCTTCTCAGTTTTTCAAAATTGCCGTGTTTTCATTGGGCAAATTTAATACCATAATTTTAATTTACTTAATTTTACAATTAATGAAAATGAGTTACTGTTGATTATCAATGTAAATTGATGCTGCCATTTTATGTTAATTTGACTAAAAATGGCAAAAACTGGGATTCCTCAATGCTTATTGTGAACATTAATTCACAATAAGTGAATAATCCAGTGTTTTGTAAAATCTACTTTACATCATGTTATAATGTTATAATGTTATTCCACAACCATAACAACTGCCTTTTGCAGAAGAGTTCAAGAGGGTTTGACTGCCATTTATATCTTCTCTGTAAGCCTGGAAAGTATTCTCTGATGAACCTTGCCCAGAAATGATCAGCAAGAATCTGTGAGTGCCACCAACGTCTTCGACTGAGGTTTTCTATCTCTAGGTATCCCTGGGGTAGGGATCCATCAGGCTGCCCCATGAGGAGACTCATGGACGGCCCAAGCCTCCATGGGGCACAAAGCAAAATTTGGTTTTGGAGCCCTCTGTTTCTGTAAACAATGTGGACTGGCTGAAATCAGCAGCCCTATCATTAGATCATTCACACACCTGGTATAAACATATTGCATGTCTGGCAGTGCTGTTTACATTATGTATAATATAGGCTACATTTATTGGCCAACTGATTTATCGACCAGTTGATTTCTGGGCACCGATTTCCTTAATTTTGGGGGATCGTGATTGGCTGATACTTACATGCAGTGTTGTGTTCAAGACCACCTAACCCGAGACCAAGACAAGACCAAGACCAGAGTGTATCGAGACTGAGACAAGACCAAGACTTTTGGGGTCCGAGACCAAGTCAAGACCAAGACCGAGGGGAGTCGAGACCGAGTCAAGACCAAGACCAGCTACAGGTACATGACACAATAAAATGTAAAATATGATCGAAATTGCTTCTCAAAATAATCTGAAAGATCCATATTCCCATAAGAACACCTAGATATTAAATACTTAATACATTTTACCAATATTAAATATTCCATTTATGTGCTAAAATGTGTGATGGTCTCGTGCCATCCCTAAAAACATAACGCCCTGGGCATTTGCCCATATTGCTCATGTAAGAATCCACCATTGTTGCACCATTAAACATAGCAATTGAGGCAATGCCCTGACGGTAAATAACACTCAACTATGAACACTGACCAAGGAGCAACAAGCAAGAAGTAACCAAACAGAAGGCGCTCATCGTGACTGTTTTCACTCTCTCTACCAGTACATGAAGCCAGGTAGTCTGACACCATGGCAGACATTACAGCTGCCACTTTGAACAAAAACAATCAAAGAGCAATGTGCATGCTCTGCATGCTCTTTCTTTCTTGTGTTTTAGTTATTTGTTAATTTAAATATCAACGTACATAATTAAATAAAATAATGATGCAGTGTACACAGAGCATTACAAGAACAAAGAATGGGTGTTCTGTCAGGTCAGATCGTCATACGCTTAGCACGAACTCAAGGTGTTCTGTCAGATCAGCATACGTTGTCAGATAGTCGTACGCTTAGCTCAGACATGCATACGCTGTCATTACCATATGATTTTATTTAATCAGCAACAAAGAATCATGACGTAGATCATTATTAACAGTTATTAACAGTTATTAACATACAACAGTTATTAACAGTTGTATGGCATCCAGCTGCAGCCAGACCTGCTTTAAATACACTTTGAAACCACGACAACGCATGTATATCTATCTAGTTATCATATTATGTCATATTATAAACAATTTAATGACTTATTTTCGTCATAACTTGTTGCTGAACTGACAACTCCACTGACGGTCGAACATCTTAAGGCGCATGCGTTGGCATGGTACTCACTGCATGTATGCTAGCAACATAGAATCATGAGTAGATCGTCATACACTTTGTTATTAACAGTTGTATGGCGTCCTGACTTAGCGGTTAAGTGAGTTTTACACGGGTGTGTGTTGTAGCTGACTCCAGCTGCAGCCAGACCTGCTTTAAATACACTTTGAAACCATGACAACACATGTATATCTATATAGTTATCATTGAAAACAATTTAATGACTTATTTTCGTCATAACTTGTTGCATGTGGTGAACTGACAACTCCTCTGACGGTCGGACTTCTTAATGCGCATGCGCGGGCATGGTACTCACTGCATGTTTGCTATTCTGACAGCATATGGTAATCTGATAGAACAACGGCTCTCAGTGAGTGACACTCCAGTCCTATCTATAAGTAAAGAGCCGTGGAGAAGAATCGACTGTTTCCGAATGTCACATCACTATATTGCAGACTTTTGGACATAGCGTTGTCCCATATATGCGACAAGACAGTCAACATCTCCGCACAATAACTCAGGCAGTGAGTGACTTTTTTTCATCACAATGCTTATGTGTCTCTGTACAGCTAGCTTTGCTAACATCACGTTAACGGAGCTTACCTTCTTTGAGCTACTTTTCTAAGTGACAAAAAAAGTTAGACGTTGTCCCCACCGTCTGTGAAAGCGAAGCGCTGCTGAGTTAGCTGTGGCCATCGGATTTCTTACTATTTATGCAGCGCTATTATATTACTGACGATTAGACAAACATTTTCTGCCGCTGAGAGAAAACCACTGCGCATGTCCTGGAGCGCCGCGCGCGAGTGAAAGGTGGGGAGGGGGAGGGGGAGGAGGAAGGATGGAGTAGCGCCGCACGCGAGTGAAAGGTGGGGAGGGGTAGAGGAGGGGGGAGTAACAGAAACACGTAGTTGCTTGGATTTTAATAGGTGCCTTTTGCATCCACTGAAAACAAAGATGTTAACAAGTAAACTGGACAGTATGCTGCACGTTTAGTGATATTTTCACAGTTGCGGTCTCGACTGGTCTTGAAATAAAATGCCGAGTCCTCAGTGCCCGAGACCGAGACAAGACTGAGACCAAATGCGGTCGAGTCCGAGACGAGACCGAGACCATCAGAAAACGGTCTTAAGACCGGTATCGAGACCAAGACCGATCTCGAGTACCACAACACTGCTTACATGTGAAGCCCATCTTGTCCCCTAATCTTATGTTCATCAGCAAAGGTTTAAAAATCAGCATCTGTCCTTTTCTGCTCTGCAGTGAGAGGTTTGACTGACAGACTGACCCACCAGGTCAGGTCTGCACATTTGCAGTCAACAATATTCACCCCACCGTTGCCAACTCACCGACTTTCTTGCTATATTTAGTGACATTTCAGACGAAAAAAATTCATATCAGCCAAAATCAAAATCAGCAGGTCAGGCTTTTTAAAGATCGTTAACCAGGGATTGGCCAGAAAACTGCAATTGGTGCAGCCCAACTTAAGATGGTATACATACACACATATTCATGACATTCTTTGATTAAATAATTTCTCTTAAGCGTTACTCCAACAGCTTAAAATGTTATTTGTAGCAAGTGAGTCTTCCTCCCCTGAGAATGTGGACTGGTACCGGTACTGGACTGATTCTCAGCCTTCAAATGATTTTACAGAAGTTTCACATAACTTAGAAGTTGATGTAAAAATAATGTTTGTTTTAGCCACAAAATGATTCTGCTCAGCAGCAAACTACATATCCCCAACTATAGCATAGAGTAGCTCTTCGATGTAGCCGCTATGTAGCCTGATGTAAAAACATTTTGCTAGACAATGTCAAACATTGAGAAGTTTTAATTATTGCTATCAAACCTTATCAAACTCGGTGTTTTGAAGTCAAAAATACCACAGAAATATACAGAGCCACTATGAGAATAAACTCATCTAACGTTTAAACTCAGTTTCACACAAACACAAAACACAACTTGCTCTGTTTGACCCTGGGTCAGGAACTCGATAATCTAGTGCAAGATAGATTGTGTTGTTAGTTAGTGATAATCTTTGGTGCTGTAACTATGTGATGAAGTGTTTTTCCCCCCTCCCTTTAGAGTTACAGCGCTTTCTGTGATTAGGGATCCTAAAGACAATAAAAAGAGAGGGACAGGCAAATGTGCTTTCAGAGCGGTAGGAGATTTGTAACTGAAAGCACATCTCTGTCTGTTCTCCTCGTGAGTAATCAGAATCTAACTTTCTCTTGTCTTTCCTGTGTTATTTAATCTGTGTTAATAGGTCTCAACTCTGACATAATTTGGTCCTTCCAGCCAGAGGTCAACATACCGGGAGGATTCCAGCAGGTGAGGCGGGTCCCAGTAAAGACCGTGCACGGCAAAGTTTCATAGTGGAAACTTCTCAGAACCTGTTAAAGGACTGGCACTCTGCCTTCCTGCTGGGATCTGAAGGTTGGCGACACTCCAAGGAAAGACAACAGGGGGCGAGTGATTCTTGGTTAAAAGTGGCGATTGACTGAGGATCATTGCGTGGACAGAAAACCCTGTCAATTCTAGACTCTAACAGGTAAAAATAGTGCACAAAAATCTGTGTAGGACAGCGTAGTCCTAGCGCAAAAATTACGTGTGACAGGCGAACGGTGCCTGGTGCTTTAAGGTAGAAGACCTTGCCCTGTCCGGCGGCGGGGCCTGGATATCCCGTGTTAAACAGACGGCGGAGTCCGGCGACGACAGGCACTTAAGTTCCGTGACAAAGTATGAATGTGAGAGTGATTGGAGGTGTAAATACCACTCGGTATTTCATCTCATATAAAACAGTAGGGTTGTAAGCAGCAAACCTCTTGTGGATGCAAAGGCAAGATTCCCCCACGTTTGACCCAAAACTGACTGTCAAGGACTGTCGAGGCAGCGAAACTGTCAAGAAGTGGCTTCATTACGCACCTGAACAGGAGGAAGGCATCGCAAGGAAACAAAGTGACGGCAACCAGAGTGAAACCTGATTTACCCCATCTTGTACCGTTTCCCTGGTTCAAAAGCTTAACCTCAAGGATGCCGTCCTTCCACGGAGAATAGATTGTTGTTCTGACAGGTCAAAAGGAGTCAAATATGTTTAAATGTGTCCCTCTTTTCTTAAATAAAATGTTACATTAATCCCATGTTGTCATTTTAACCTTTTGTACACACACTTTTGGAAATATGTTAATGTAAGATCATTTTGAATGACATATACCCATGATACCCATCATCTGCCAATAAAATTGTGTTTAACACCAGTGAAGAAACTTTTAATGGTATGTTATGATGTTGACCTATCGGACCAAAAAATGTACATGAATCAACATTGATTCCATAGCCTTCATTCAATATAAAATCAACCCAAATATGCATGTAGAATCATATTCAGATGATGGTTGAATCAACATTGTTTCCTAACATTGATTCAATGTAAAATCAACTCAAACCTGCATGCAGATACACAGTCAGATAATTGTTGAATCAACATTGATATAGTGTGTTAATCCACAGTATTCAGCCACGCCCCTAACTCCTCCTAACCTCCAGCAGACTGAATACTGACCAACTCTCCGTCTCACGGGTCCGAAAAGCCTCTAATTCCTGGGTATTACCGCAAATAAGAATATAGAGAACTTTTGTTTAAGCTGGGAGTGAGAAAGATTCGTCTAAGCTCTAACTACCTTCATCCAAGACGTTATGACCCGCTTCAGTTCATGATTCGGACATCGGAGTAGCCCCGCCGGTGTCCGAGCTCATAAACCACGTCTGTTAACGGTAGCTCTTTCCCTGTAATTAACGTGCACTTGTTACCGGCTTAGATAATTTTAGCGACTAGGAATAAGTCCCAGGGTCATTATTTATCTGAACTAAAGAACGTACGAAGCCACCCTAATTTATTAAGACCATTAACATTGATTTTACATTAATCAGAAGAATTAAATCTACTTAATTAATTTAACTATCCACAATGTCAAATTAGACTTTAGTATTTTATTAGCAAGCTTTAGCAAGGGAAAAGACATACAGCTTATCAATAAAAATTAAGAAATTAATACTTTTAAGAATTTTTAGAAATTACTCCTACTTCTAACCCCACACTGTCTTAATCTAAATAGAGGCTTTGGAGGAGGCAGTATTACTCGAACCCAGATGCAGAGACGTTCCTTGGCAGCAGAAAACTTTAACGTCCATGGATGGAGTCCTGTCTTTGTCTTGGCAGAATCCTTTTAGAATAGATCCAAAGTTGAACTGGTGAGAATCCTCAACGAACTCAGTTCTTTATCCATAACAGATCTTTGTCTATTCCCCATGTCCACTGCAGCATCGTTGTAATCCTTTGGGTTGAGTGTAGGGCCGCCGTCGATCAGAATCCCGGGTTGTGGGTAAACGGATCTTGTTCCATCCTTGTGCAGCGAGCAGTCGTCCCGGGGTATCAGCACGCAGCCCTCCTTTGATTCTGCATCTCCGTTTGCTCGACTCGAACGCCGCGGAACAAAGAACCTCGATTCTGCGTTTGCATATATTTTTATACTGCATATTCTGCACGTCCGGTGCGTACTTTCCTTGACGTCAAGTCCCTTCAGTTAGCCTCAACCTTTCTTCCACTCAACTTTTAACCTTCCTTTTTCTTTAAAACTCAAAGATCAACAACTCAAAACACCTGGTGCAGAAATAGTCTCAAAATCTCACTTCCTCTTTCCTCCGTGCTTAAAGTTCTTTCACCCCTGCAGTCTATATTTGTGACACAGTATCAAACACTTTTTACTCTTTACTCTTCAACCTCATACAGTAGTTAAAGAAATGATTTTATGTATTTTACTCATCTTTAAATCATAATAAATTCATTTTGCATTTAAAAACAAAGATCACATGTTTTTCAATCAACATTAAGTCATAATACAAGATTACTGGCTCCAGGCTTTTGTGACCTGTTTTCTGTGTGTTCTGGAAAGATCTCAACTAGTTCCAGCCAGGTTTCACGACAAGTGTCAGTTATGGTTGAAAACCTAACGTTGATTCAACATGTAAGTCACTGACCACTTTCAATTCCGTTTCAATGTCAGGTTTCAACGTAGATTCAATGTTTCTGCCTAACATTGTTTCAATGTTGTTTGACTCATATTGTGCTATTTGGGATGACGCCAGCTCAACCCCCTTGTGGAAGTAGAGCAAACCCCAACAAACAAACTGTTGTGGCAGAGGTAAAGGACCTCAATGCATTAGCCGAGACATTTATTGAGTCATTTTTGCCTTACCAAGAGTGAGGCAAAGATGGCGGGCAAGAAAATTCTATAACTAGTCCTACATCAGTTCTGTAAGGTTGTTAGCGGGAAACAATGGAGAAATAAATGATGAAGCCCAAGAGGAAAAATGATGAGGGACACAACGTCTGGTTGGATGTGAGAGTGAACGGTGTGGGATGCATTTTGCACATATAAAATGGGTGACTGACTCAAATAATACCGGCTTGTGAAAATCTGCCTTCAGGAAAATGCTTAGAAATAAAAAGTAGCCTAAAACAGTGTTTAAATGTAAATACAGCAGCTACTACAGTCTGTTTTCATGCTGCCATAGAGCTACTGTTGGAATCTACACTCATAAACTCCACCATTATTAATCTGGAAATGATTAGATGTTTAGCATTGTTGTTTTAATCAGACTAAGTTGTGTTTATTTGACGCTTAACCATCAGTCGTGAGTCATTAGCACAGAGCTTTGAGCCGAGCCGTGAACCGTTAGCCTGATTACTTCCACATAATATATTACATTGTTTAGGTTAAAGCAGCATTCATGACAAAGGGGATACCCAAGTATAATTTTCTTTGTTTGCTTGTGTTTAGTTATTTGCCTAATTAACTGCTATTGGGCTTGATTTGACTATCAGTAAGTGTCGTTATGACAAAAAATGGGAGGTTTACTACCGGTTACCTTCGTGCTGAACAGTGTTGTGGTACTCGAAGTTGGTCTTGGTCTCCAGACCGGTCTTAAGACCATATTTTGATCATCTTGGACTCGACCGCATTTGGTCTTGGTCTTGTCTCGGTCTCGGGCTCTGAGGACTTGGCATTTAATTCGAGACCACAACTGTGAAAATATCACTAAACGTACAGCATACTGTCCAGTTTATTTGTTAACATCTTTGTTTTCAGTGGATGCAAAACGCACCGATTAAAATCCAAGCAACTATGTGTTTCTGTTTCTCCCCCCTTCCCCTCGCGCGCGGCGCTCCAGGACATGCGCAGTGGTTTTCTCTCAGCGGTAGAAAATGTTTGTCTAATCGTCAGTAATATAATAGCGCTGCATAAATAGTAAGAAATCCGATGGCCACAGCTAACTCAACATCGATTCGCTTTCACAGACGGTGGGGTCAACATCTAACTTTTTTCGTCACTTAGAAAAGTAGCTCAAAGAAGGTAAGCTCCGTTAACGTGATGTTAGCAAAGCTAGCTGTACAGAGACACATAAGAATTTGTGATGAAAAAAAAGTCACTCACTGCCTGAATTATTGTGCGGAGGTGTTGACTGACTTGTCGCATATATAGGACAACGCTATGTCCAAAAGTCTGCAATATAGCGATGTGACATTCAGAAACAGTCGATTCTTCTCCACGGCTCTTTATTTATTAGATAGGACTGGAGTGTCACTCACTGAGAGCCGTTGTTCTATCAGATAGCCATACGCTGTCAGAATAGCAAACATGCAGTGAGTACCATGCCCGCGCATGCGCATTAAGAAGTCCAACCGTCAGAAGAGTTGTCAGTTCACTATACGCAGCAAGTTATGATGAAAATAAGTCATTAAATTGTTTTCAATGATAACTATATAGATATACATGTGTTGTCATGGTTTCAAAGTGTATTTAAAGCAGGGTCTGGCTGCAGCTGGAGTCAACTACAACACATGCCTGTGTAAAACTCACTTAACCGCTAAGTCAGGATGCCATACAACTGTTAATAACAAAGTGTATGACGATCTACTCATGATTCTATGTTGCTGATTAAATGAAATCTTATGGTAATGACGTGTCTAGGGCTGAAACAATTCCTCGAATGATTCGAGTACCTCGATTACTAAAATTCCTCGAGGAAAATTTACCTGCCTCGAATCTTCGTTAATTTATGTTTTATTAGTTAGCGCACCGTGTTCCGGCCGGGACTTCATTTGCATTGCGCGGAGCTCTCACTTCCGCCTCTGAGTTGTTGACAAAAGCTGAGTCTCAGCGGCATAAAGTCCAATCTTCAAGATTGGCCCGTGGGGATTGATTGATGATAATCCTTAAAATGACTGGGGGAATGCCTGGAGTACGGCAGCATTTCTCCTCCGGGACTGCTGGTTGAAAGCGAACGGCGGGAAGAGCGCTGAGGTGAGCGGATAGACTGAACAGGGCGGGCGGCTGAGTAGCTGATGCTTACCGTGTAAATGTAGCTTTACCGACGAACCGCACAATAAATTTCATATCCCGGTCTGAAGAAACAGGTGGCGGAGCGCATCGTACATGGCTGGTAGATGAGTTTCTGAGTGTGACCAGTGAAGGTGTCGTAAATATCCCATATTGCTTCCCCCCGTGTTCGTCCCCCGGTCTAACGGTTCGTCAGTCCGCTGGTCTATTTCCTCCCCTCCACCCCATCTTACGTTCGTTCATTCGCCCTCTCCTCCCACTCCAGGCGGCATTTCCCGTATTTTCAAACCCAAAGCGTGACAGGTTAGGTGGCAAGGTGAGTTTAATTAATCTATTAAACTCACTGAAGATGAATACATAAACTAAAAGCTGGATTGTAGACATTTTTTTATAAGCATATTTGTGAGCCTGCCTCTTTGTTATTAAATTCAATATAATTTCAGATTTTTCTATAACTTTTCTTCTGGTTAACTTAGAAAGTGAGCTATTATTGTTACAGGTTAGTTTTCTAAACTACAAAAAAGCAACTGTTAGGGATGCTCAAATATGAAAAATTGGACTGATATTGAAATCTGATAGTAACACCGGTATTATGCCAGATTTACCAATATTTCATTTTATAATTTTTTTTATCCAATTACTTGATTAATCGTAAGAATAATCGATAGATTACTCGATTACTAAAATATTCGTTTACAACAGCCCTAGACGTGTCTGACAGATGTAGCCGGTGTTCTATCAGATAGCCATACGCTGTCAGAATAGCATATGTACATGCAGTGAGTACCATGCCAGCAAATGCACATTAAGAAGTCCGACGATCAGTGGAGTTGTCAGTTCAGCATACGCAACAAGTTATGACGAAAATAAGTCATTAAATTGTTTATAATATGACATAATATGATAACTAGATAGATATACTGTCACGATCCGTGTTTCTTTGTGTTTATTTTTGAGATTGTTCAGTCCTGTTTTCCTGTGAGTCTCTGTCCTGTCCTCCCCGTTGATTGTTTCCCAGGTGTGTCTCATCCCCTTGATTATCCTGTGTGTATTTAAACCCACCTGTTGTCCTTGTCTCTCGTCGAATCCTTGTCGTTTGCTGTCGTGTGATGCCTGTTTTCCCAGTGCAGTTCTCTGTTGTTCCGTGCCTTTGATTATCATTAAATTCATAATTTTCACATACATCCTGGGTCTGCCTGCGTCCACATCCTCACCACAAACCACCATTTATGACAGTAGGATCCGACCACGAACTACGGTGAGGAACGTTATCATCATGGACGCCAGGACTAATCCCTGGTGGGGTACGTGGCTAGTGCTCTGCCCACCAGGGGTCGGACCCCGCCGCCATTGTTGCCCTGAGCTGCCGGAGTACCCGGCCCCTGGGCACCGACATCATCGCCGCCCTGAGCCGCCGGAGGTCCCGGCCCCTGGGGACCGACATCACCGCCGCCCTGAGCCGTCGGAGGTCCCGGCCCCTGGGTACCGACGTCACCGTCGCCCTGAGCCGCCGGAGGTTCCGGCCCCTGGGCACCGACGTCAACGTCGCCCTGAGCCGCTGGAGGTCCCGGCCCCTGGGCATCGTCACCGTCGCCCTGAGCCGACGGAGGTCCCGGCCCCTGGGCAGCGCCAGCAGCTGCCTCCGGTCCCCGCACCGAGGCAGCTCCAGTCACAGCTGCCTCCGGTTCCAGCGCCGAGGTGGCGTTTGTTCCCTCTGTCCGCTGCATGTGAGCAGCCGCCCGCTCCAGAGTTCCCCAAGCTTCCAGAGTTTCCTGTGGCTTCGCCCCCTGAGTTTGCGGACGTGCCTCCGTTTCCCATTGCTCCTCCCGAGTCTCTGCCCCCTGAGTCTGCTCCTCCCGAGTCTCTGCCCCCTGAGTCTGCTCCTCCCGAGTCTCCTGTGGCTCCGCCCCCCGAGTTTGCAGAAGCTCCCCCCAGAAACTCCTAGTGCTCCCCCAGAGCCTCCAGCCGGCCTTCCTGCTGGCCCGCCAGACCTGCCTCCTCGTCTGTGTTTCCTGCGCCGGCGTCACCGCCCTCCGCGGCTCAAGCTCCGCCTCCGGCGTCGCCTCCCTCCACGGCTCAAGCTCCGCCTCCGGCGTCGCCGCCCGCCGGGCCTCCCGCGGGAGTTCTGCCTCCTGTGCCGTGGACGGCCCCCGGACTGTTTTCCTGTGTTTTAGTTTCTGTGTCGATTTAGTTTTGTTTCCTGGACTCTAGGCCTCCTGCCGTCGCCCCTCCGCCCACCCTGTTGGGTTGTTTTTTGGACTTTTCGTTGGGCGTCTGGTAGCCGCCCCTTGAGGAGGGGGTACTGTCACGATCCACGTTTCTTTGTGTTTATTTTTGAGATTGTTCAGTCCTGTTTCCCTGTGAGTCTTTGTCCTGTCCTCCCCGTTGATTGTTTCCCAGGTGTGTCTCATCCCCGTGATTACCCCGTGTGTATTTAAACCCACCTGTTGTCCTTGTCTCTCGTCGGATCCTTGTCGTTTGCTGTCGTCTGATGCCTGTTTTCCCCGTGCAGTTCTCCGTTGTTCCATGCCTTTGATTATCATTAAATTCATCATTTTCACATACATCCTGGGTCTGCCTGCGTCCCCATCCTCACCACAAACCACCGTTTATGACATATACATGCGTTGTCGTGGTTTCAAAGTGTATTTAAAGCAGGTCTGGCTGCAGCTGGATCCCATACAACTGTTAATAACCAAGTGTATGATGATCTACGTCATTATTCTATGTTGCTGATTAAATAAAATCATATGGTAATGACAGCGTATGCATATCTGAGCTAAGCGTACGACTATCTGACAACGTATGCTGATCTGACAGAACACCGTGAGTTCGTGCTAAGCGTATGACGATCTGACCTGACAGAACACCCGTTGTTTGTTCTTGTAATCCTCTGTGTACACTGCATCATTATTTTATTTAATTATGTACGTTGATATTTAAATTAACAAATAACTAAAACACAAGAAAGAAAGAGCATGCAGAGCATGCACATTGCTCTTTGATTGTTTTTGTTCAAAGTGGCAGCTGTAATGTCTGCCATGGTGTCAGACTACCTGGCTTCATGTACTGGTAGAGAGAGTGAAAACAGTCACGATGAGCGCCTTCTGTTTGGTTACTTCTTGCTTGTTGCTCCTTGGGTCAGTGTTCATAGTTGAGCGTTATTTACCGTCAGGGCATTGCCTCAATTGCTATGTTTAATGGTGCAGACAGTGGTGGTTTCTTACATGAGCAATATGGGCAAATGCCCAGGGTGTTATGTTTTTAGGGATGGCACGAGACCATCACACATTGTAGCACAGAAATTGAATATTTAATATTGGTAAAATGTATTAAGTATTTAATATCTAGGTGTTCTTATGGGAATATGGATCTTTCAGATTATTTTGAGAAGCAATTTTGATCATATTTTACATTTTATCGTGTCATGTAGCATGGGCCGCTGGTCTTGGTCTTGACTCGGTCTCGACTTCCCTCGGTCTTGGTCTTGACTTGGTCTCAGACCCTAAAAGTCTTGGTCTTGTCTCGGTCTCGATACACTCTGGTCTTGGTCTTGTCTTGGTCTCGGGTTAGGTGGTCTTGAACACAACACTGGTGCTGAATAACATGGTAGTTCCTGTCCATCGGTTTCATTCAAATGGACATGAGGCGGGCTGCAGGTCATGATCCATTTCTTGGATTATTCCAGACTCCTTTTTGGTTTTGGAAATGTAATAAATTGCACTCCGTCCTCTACAAGTTCTGGGTAACTGCTGTCAGGATTGCATATTTCCCATTGACAATTTGGAGCATGATTATTATTTTCCTCAAAATCTCCCTGACCGAAGCGTGTTTTCTATGATAGACACTGTCAATATTGCCGGAGGTCAGTGCCTCTAAAAAAGGGGTGTGTACTTGCAACGCTGACTGGTGAGTTGCTGACAAATGCCCTGGAATAATTGGGGGAGAATTGCACAATGTCAGCATGTGGGGGGAACAGGCATCATGTCAATTACGACGCATATCTGCCGCTTTAACTCAATAGAAAGCAATTAAAGATGCAGCCGAAATGCCGTCATGGATTTAAGTTAAACCTATGAAGGCTGAACAAGCCCAACCAGGTTCCAAGCACCCAGGAAGTCCTGCAAACATCACGTACCCATCCCCACATAGTTCACACACACATTACAGACGGAATCTATAATAAACAAGCAGAACATAAAGCGATAACTTACTTTTAGTCATCAGCTTAACACTCAGAGCACCACCACAGGAACGCAGCCCAACACGCCAAAAATGCAACGAACTGACCCTGAAGTAGTAAATTACCTTCAGGAGTGTCAATGCAGCACTAAGCTCAGGCTTACGTCTCTTCCTAAAATAATCTTTAAACGGATATTACAAAATAAATTCAGAAAATGTCTGAGCCTTTTATACAGTGATGACTGAAGGTGGAGTTTCCAAAATGGTAGGTATTTTTAGAGACACAGAGGCCCAATTTCAAAGTGTTCAATTTCAAAGTTAAAATTTTTATATATAGCAATTTGATAACAACTTGATTGTGCTATACAATGGCACTGATACATAAATTTGTATTTAAATGCCCCTTTAAGTACAAATTTAAAGGGGCATTAAATTAGTAAGCAAATATGCCTACAGGTGATTCAAATTCAAATTTCTCATGTTGCTTCCTTTGGAAAATTAATTGCCCATCCTTGTTAATGTCCTCCAGGCAAGTGTTACTGTATATTTTTGATATGTAGCAAATGAAAATATTTTGCAGTATATGTTCATATCTTAACTGTGAAATCACATTTGCAAATTTGTTGTTCTTCTCTCCTCACCAATTGAGATTCTTCCTTGCACTTCTGGCGTACTTCATTCAACATATCTTCCAATTTATGCTTCTGCTGTTCCATCTCCTCCAAACGGTCCTGAGCATCTTGCTTCTGCACCTCCAGTTCCTGCAGATTGGTTGTCTCTCTGTCCATGTCATTCTGCATCTCCTGATAGATCATTAGTTAAAACAAAAAAATGATCAAAACCAGTCACAGCCACTGCAACCTTGATATGTAAATGTATCCATGACCTCATAGCTTTTCATATAATAGTAGCCAAATAATTTTAAAAAATTAGAAATGTAGAACACTGTGAAAATGTCCTCACCTGCACCGCAGCACTCTTTTGTCTGATAGCTTCTTCCATCTCCCTAATATCCTGCTCCAGAGTGTACTTCTCCCTGAGACACAAACACAATAAAATCATGTTGCCACATGTAAATAAATCAGTATAGTAATGATACAAAAAATAACTAATAAAACACCAATTATGACATGCATAAAGGACTAGACGCAATTTTTTAGCACATTTGGATGGCATAGATTGCATACTAGAGTAATAAGCTGGTGTATCAAAAGAATATCAACTAATTTCAGTTCAATTCAAAAATATCTAATTTGACCCAAAGGGAAATTGAATGCTGTCGTAACTCATATCATCCAGTTTACTAAGAGCTGTTGTTTATGGCAATGCTGGGGGCAGAAGGATCACCAGTAGCAGTCAGTAGTAAAAGAAATCTGAAGAAGCCTCTGACTGATGACACTGCTGCTGTATGATGACAGTATCATGACCAGTGTTTCTCAACCTTTTTTGGGGCAGCGCCCCCCTAGCCCTTATCCAGGTCCCTCACAGCCCCCCACCAAAAAATTTGCAGGCTACTTTGCACTGACTATTATTTTATCATTAATATTACTATCACTATTGTAGATGTTTTGATTTTTATGCTTGTTTCTGTATTTATCATCAAAAATAATTTCCCAGAGAACAAAAAAGCCATGGGAATAGAAATTATTTTCACAGGTATCTAAGAAAAATGCAATGAACATTCAACTTAAAATTGGTAGGCCTAACAGCAGCCAGTCAGAGTGGAAAAATATTCTTCTTTGCCATTTTCTAGTTGTTAAATATTACACAAAATGAGCAGATAAAAGATGAACAACATGCCAGTTTAAACTTTGATCTATTTTCAAAACGACTGAGCTCTGCAGCATTAAAACATGGATAGAACTGTAACTACATTAATCATAGCTCTTCTTCTCTTCAGTGTTTCTGTCGGTTTCTGGTGGTGCAGCTCTGTGCTGCCTTCAGGAGAATGGGACATCAGAGCATCATCCATAAAACTTCACCCACATGGCATTTATTGTGCAAACCAGAGCTTTCAGTGGAAAAACTAAAGTTCCAGGTCCTTTAATGCCATAGAAATATGAGACAGAACATGGATTATATCTTTATATAGACCTGTCTATTGATTATAGATTAATAGTTTAATTTGACAGAAATTACAAAGAACAATTCTGGTTCTTAATCAAATCTAATTAAAAACATAAATAAGTGATCAGTTCTTTACTGTTATGGTCTGTCAGATATATTTATTCTCAGTATTAGATGTGGTCTCAACAAACCCATGGCACTTCAACAATATTATTTTACCTTTTATCTGGAGATAGTGTGTTTATTCTTGCCATACAGTCTCTCTATTAATTATTGATTGAAAGGTCTTGCCATACCAGTTTATTCCTCCGTATTTACTTTAGTTTCTTAGTTTATTCTTGCATTTTATTATTCATTCATTTCCATTTAGTTTCCTTTTATTAGTATTATCCTCTCTTGGTTTATTGTTATGTCCACTTTAGTTTCTTTCCTGTTGCTAGATTTATTTTATCGTTTATTGACCATCATTAATCTTCACTCATCACCTGCTGCGCCTCCTAATCATCATGTTTCACATCATGTGTTGATTTTTCACTGTTCAGCGTCGGATTCTCTGTTTTTATGCCATAATTCACATCTAGGTCGTCGCTCCGTTTTATGTCCGACTTCTCCTGTTTCAGAGTTTTGCGCGTCGTTTTTTTTTTTTTAACCCCCTAAGGTGCAGGACGGTCGGGAAGCTAATCGATGGGGTAAAGGCAGACTGACATAAACCTCTTAAAACAACGGAAACAATTGCGGTATTCTGATTATTGAAATTTAAAAGTGCTGTGGTTCCGTTGTTCTGTCACACCCGTTTCATACCGGACCACTTACAGCTCCGGTGTTAACGCTATAAAATGAACGCTCTCTATCGTGGTATCACTATGGAGAGATTTCTTTATTTAAATGGGTTCATTTTTCAGAGGGATACACAGTGAGGGTATCGTGATTTTAGCTACCAGTAGCAGGAGAACGGAGCTGCGCCAAGAAGCTAACAGAAGCTACAAACACTGAATAGAAGAAGAGCTGTCATGTATATTGTTGCAGCCAAGCATGGTTTAATGTTACACAATACAGTTTTACCAAGTTGCTCAAAGTCTAAACTGGCATTGTTGTGCATTTGAAGTGTAAAGTTTACCTTCGACCAAACGCCCCCCAAAGGCATCCCAGCGCCCCCCTTTTGTAAAAACGTCCGCCAGCGCCCCCTGTTGTACTCTGAACGCCCCCTGGGGGGCGGTACCGCCCACGTTGAGAACCGCTATGCTATACCATCTCCCTGATGGCAGTAGGGTGAACAGATGTTGGCCAGGATAATAGCAATCTTTAAAGGTATTCATGATTAATTGTAAGAATAGACTTTATTTGGGAAATATTTATTTTAGATGTAAAAACAATACAGTAATAGTACTGTAGGTTATTTAGCTTTTATAAATTTTAATAAAATATTGTTACATGAACGTCATCATGTTGTTCACACTGCAATGCATTCTGGGTAAATGACATGTAACGGTCCAACTGCCTAGGTCCTCCAGCCAAAACAGTGATGAGTAACATTATTAAGCCTTTTTAATTTGAACCGGAGCACACTGAAATTGATCAGAATGTAGAAATTACAAGAGGTGATGAAGATGAGGAGGACCAAACAGAAGAGGACAGAGTTGGTCGTAGGAGCTGGTGTTTGCTGCTGCTGCCTTCAGCTTCGGAAATGAAACAATGAATGACACATACCTCTGGTCAGACTGTATTATTCATTAAGTACGTCTATAGCTCTGTGTCTGGTGCTAACAGCTGTTTAGGGTCCGATCTTCGTCCAGTGTTGGTAGTGGTTTCACATTCAGTACCGGCGGCAGAATAGCCCCATTAGCATTTCAAGTAGGAATAGTTCCGTTAGCGCTGCTTGTCTTAGATGTTTCACCCAGTGTCTGTAACGAAGTGTCCGGTTTGGCAACAGCTGTGCTGTTTAGGGTCTGGCCTTGGTCCAGATGGATCAGTGGTTTCAGAACCGGAGGCAGTATAGCTCTGTTAGCATTTCAAAGAGCTTCCAGCTCTGCCTGTCTCAGCACAGCGAACGGCATGTATTTTTTAGTCATTAAGGTAACTATCACCTGTTTGAGACTTTGCTAGTTTTGCTTGTACAAATGACTAAAAGTCATATGGAGAGAAATATTGAGGACATTGATTAGGTCCTTCAGAAGTTATGCTCCACTCCAGTTCTCGCACTGTGCTCTTATTTTTTTTCATGTGGGAAATTATCCAAATTCACCTCACTTTTTTCTTTTTTTTTATTACAGCCAATACAGTGATCCCTCGCTATAACGCCTTTCACCCTTCGCGGTCTCGCTGCTTCGGATTTTTTTGTGCAGTTTTTTTCACAGTGCATTGTGTTCTGCGTCCTGATTGGATAAACAGTCTCCAAGCTCCTTCTCTACCTGTTTGCCAATAACGTTACGGTATTTAAATATAAGCAATACAGCTTGGCCATTCAGGAGATGAAAGCTGAAAACTTTGAATGCCTGCTGGAAAAATCTGTGACCAGAATCAGCGCAAAACCCGACCGGAGGCTCGCTTGACGAGATCCATCGCTCTGCCGTAGATACAGCTGTGAATCTCGCGGGGCAAGTTGGAAGAGACGCTTTAATGACTCGACTCCGGATCACATTAAGGCCCGATTGAGGAACAGGTTTTGTTCTTTGTTTCAATGTGTAGAGTATTTAATTATGCTGTATAATAATTGTAAAAACTAAAGGTAACTACTTCGCGGATTTCACTTATCGCGGGTTATTTTCAGAACGCAACCCCCACGAAAAAACGAGGGATCACGTACCTTCAAATTTTTTGAACCCCCCAGGAAACTTACATATATCAGCCGCACCGGGCTACAAGCCGCTGGTATCTCTGCTGCTCTCAGTTTCCCATAAGGACCCAGCAGAGGGCTGCGTCCTAATAACTACTGGATATATTATGGGCGCAGTCTTTGGTCTCCAAATCCGGTTTTGTTCACGCCGAGTTTATGTGCAGCGGCTTTATTTCCCTCCTGTACTGCCAGATTGATACTCCTCAACTTAAAAGCTGCATCATATGAGTTTGAAAACATTTCTCCATCGTGCCTGCTGCTAGCATGTGGTTGTTCTAAATGAAAATTAGTGCTTATTCTTTGATTTCCAATTTTGACTTCCAATGATTCACTTCCTGCTAAAGAGCCCCCTGGTGGTTGAAGAAAAATCCACAGAAAAGCCGTATGTTCAAAGTGTAGGAAAAAAGTAGCAGCTTATAGTCCGGAAAATACAGGAGGTGAAATTGGATAATTTCCACGGCACACCTGACGATCACTCACGGTACACTAGTGTGACGCGGCACAGTGGTTGAAAAACACTGTCTTAATGTATCACCTGAAATTATTGAGACAGTTATAGTCGATAACCGATATGTACTGATATTGTATGCATTATGTTACAGGTCCCGGGTGTCAAAACTGTTGTAACAAAGTTGACACACAATTTTAGCACTTGAAGTTTCGGAGCTCACTCCAAAGGTTCAGCCTCAAAATGCATGTAAAAGAGAACAAGTGTCTGTCCACAGAAATGGACCGTAAAAGTGTTGGAGTTTATCCGACCTACAATACAACCCCTATTTTGGGAAAAGGACACTCAATCTGCTTTAACAGCCAACACTAAAAAGAACAAAACGAAATAAAACTTGTCCAACATGTTGATGTTGAGATTTAATGGCCCTCAGAGCGAGCCAACGCCAACCTCGCCTGAGAAAACCAGCCAAACGGTGCACAAAACCTAACTACACGACCTATTCTGGTTAATCAAGATGTTAAGTATCCCACACGGTAGCCTTGGTGCTTTTCCCCAACCGCATACTGACCTGAAGAGAAAATAAACAAAGGGTCAGCAATGACGACCAGCGCTGTTGTTAACTTCCAGATTGCGTTTGAGACAAACCGGAAGTCCATCCCAAAACCAACCTGAAAGCAACGCCCCTCAAACAAAGGTTCCGCTTCGCCATTACTGCTCCTGTCCCCACCTCAGGAAAGCACTATAAATACAGGCAGATTAACATGCCGAACTGCAAATGATTTAAAAAAACTAAATACTGTGGTGGCATTTTTAGGTGCACCACACATGAATGATTTACTAATATCTAACTCAATATAATGATGTTTTGATCTACACTGTTGCGATATCACTCGTGACATAATTGCCACTGTTGTACATCTTAAGAAATACAATTTATACTTTTTTTTCCCCGTCATGTCATGTCTGACTATTGTTATAACAATTACAGACCTTATTTTTTCAGGTTCACTTGGAGCTGGAAATGCTGGAATTCTCCTTTAGAACTTATGTTAAATTGTATTAAGATCATTAAATGGAACATTTTCATATTAAAATTAGTCAATTGATAGGTTAGTGTCAATCCCTCAGTCGATAGCCTGTGGAGATGGTATGAAGGATTGCAGATCTGTGGAAATTGGCAGATTTTATTAAGAAAACATTTTAAAAATGTATGCTTTGGAATTAAATTTTGTTTCAAAAGTAAGTATGTCACAATCAGGATTTGTTAATTCTCTGTCCAATACTTTCTCAAAATGTATATGCTTCTGTTTCTCATGAAGTTGAGGTGAGGTGATGAGAGAGAACGCAGACGGAGCCCAGGGTGAAGATGAATGATGAAGAATATTTAATAACGGGAAGCTCACAACAGTCCAGGAACTGGCAGCACGGCAGAAACGGAGGCTAAGCTCATTCCGGTAGCAACCATAGCAGCTGGAACTAGAGCTAACGTCGACTCAGGACTAACAGTCCAACTGAGTAGACTGACTAGCAGACAACAAACGACATACGACAAGGATCTGACAAGAGACAGAGACAACAGGTGGACTTAAATACACAGGGAGTAATCAGGGGAACTAGACACATGTGGGAAACAATTAGGGAGCAGACAGGACAACACAGAGACTCAGGGAACAGGATCACAATAAACAGAAAAAACCCAAAATAAACACAGAAAACTCAAATCCTAACACTGTTAACTGTTTGCATATAGAAGTGGAGGTTTGCAAGGAGAAAACATATTCTTGCTTAGAAAAACATGAAGGTAATTAATTATTATTAATTAATGTTTTTTTATAAATAATCATTCATTATTTATTCAACGGTTCCCATGGAACGCAATGACTTTCAGCTCACTTAACAGCCGGACAAGTTACTGGTTTTGCTGAAAATAGAACATCAAAGTCATATTGACATAATGAGTGACTTCCTCTGGACTCTTTCCACCTGGAGACGATATCAAAATCACTAGGATCTCCATGGATTATGGTTGGGCTCAGAAAGAAATGCAGGTGTTGTGAATGTTAACAGAAACAAGAAAGCTGGAGAGGTCTGCAAGCCAGTCTGAGTAAATAAACTTATAAACCACCACTCCCCAGCCTACTCCTCAAAACCGCTAAATCCATCATCAGCATGCATGAAGAGGGGTTGCTTCCATCTACAAACAAATATGTCCTTGGTGACAGTTGCAGAATTTATGTCACACAAGAATAAGACTGAACCATCTCCTCTCTACTTCATGGAGCCTGTGTGAAGGGTTCAGACCATCAACACAAGAAAGTGCTGCAGTAGTTCATCAGAGCAACCGAAAAGATCATGGGCTGCCAAATGTGCTTTCCTATCCAGGAAATCTCCAGCTCTCGATGCCTCTCCAGAGACTAGACCAGGGGTGCTCAAGTCCAGTCCTCCAGAGCTACCATCCTACAACTTACAGATGCATCCTTGCTCCAACACGCCTGAATCAAATGAAAGGCTCTTTACCAGGCCTTCTCAGAGCTGATCCTGGTCTGTTGGAGTAAGGGTGCTTCTAAAAGTTGCAGGATGGTAGCTCTCAAGGACTGGACTTGAGCACCCCTGGTCTAGAGCATCATTAAAGTGAGCCAGGAAAAAATGAACATGTTGGCCTAAATATGTTGTAATTTTCCTATTAACTAAAAAATTACTGTTTGTGATACACCAAAATTCATAATTACTTAAAAAATGCATATCTTTTGTTATATTTTTCACTCATGGAGGTCGCCATTTTTTCAACCAATGGGTTGACATACTGGCATCTACAGAGTAAACACAGGAAGGTTAACTACCTAACTAGTTGTTTTTCATATTGCGTTTGACTAGTGTAATTTTAGATAATGCCACACCGTGGCTGAAATGTTTCCCCAAACACAGTTGAGGGAGAGAGATAGTTTTTAATGCTCTCTTAGTGCAGGTTTGTGCCGTTAAAATTTTTGTTTTGCCCTGTGACTGAACCTACAATGGACAGAGGAACAAGACCATCCCAGATATGGTAGCTTATGTAGGCTACTTTTGAGAAAGATGGACACAACAAAACAAAATGAGAAATTATGAATCATATCAGAATATGCAAAATATCTGGCATATAGCACTTATGTCAATATTTAAAATGGTATTCTAAACAACTGTTGGAAGATGTCAGTGATTTTACATTAATATAGAAAGTGAACTTAAACATTACAGCACTAACAGGCAGTGGTGTATATTTTAGCTACCTGTGGCTAAAGCTGCTGCAAGCTGGCTTACTTTCCAGTCAGAGGCTGTTTCTTTTATACACAATTGAGAATGGTAAATTGATAATGACTGATAATGTTATCACGGCTAACTAACACATAAATACTGCTATTAATAAGGGCCTATTAGCACAGGATTTGCTAATTAAATTAGGAAATGCACATCTGAACCATGAAGTAAAAAACATAAGCTCCACACCAATTAGAAAAGGAATGGGAAATAAAGAATCAAAACTGACTGTTGGTATAATTTTGATTTGAAGTTATTGTGTTAATAGTATCACTTACCTGTGCAGCAGGGCTATTTCCTGACTAATATCATCGAGTTCCTTGATGCCACTGAACTCCCCTGAACCCACTGAACTAGAGCTGTCCTGTCAATACAGAAACATAAAAGAAAGGGGTAAGAAGCTTTGGAAAGTGAACTTTGATCATAAAAGAAAACCAGATGATTAAGACGCAGTAAACGATATAGGGACTAAGGGACAGAAACAGAGATAAAGAATGATTATTAATACATCAGGAAACAAGCAGTGCATATCTTTTTATCAATTGTTGGTCACATAGGGGCAGGAACCGCATTTGTCCCACCAATGAATTTCACCACATTTGCGAAAAAAATAGATTTTGAAATTTTCAACTTGAGTCCTTTTATTTTGAAGGTGCAACACGGTGCCCTGCCATTTCAAGCAATGTGAGCAATTTCCTAAAACATAGCTAGCCATCCTCAGTATTGTTTTTTCTTGCCCTAGCCCAAGATGCATCTCTTTGTGAATCTCTGGAGAACTTGGTCAAATACTAATGGTGTGCCAATCGACTGGCCACCGATCATAATTGGCTGATTTCCTTTAAAAAGTGTGTGATCAGTAATTGCAGATTGTTGCCGATCACAAAAACTGATCACCACATACTTTGCAGCTTGCTTTTCCTTGACACTGTGCAAATCCTAAGCAATGCCGTGTGGAACTTTAATGCTCTGAGAGTGATGAGAAGTTTGCATATTGCAACGGAAAAATATCTTGGGGTCAAGCACGTCAAAATGCATAAACACAATCAATTTAATATGACATTTAAAAAACAAGCACTTTGCATCTATATTGAGGGTCACTGCAGAAAAAAAGATATGCAGAGTGGTCAGACAGCAAGTAGTGCAACGCACCATTCCCAACACTCACTCGAATAATCATGACAGTCAGAAAGCTAAGTAAATAACCCGGAAAATAATTTACACATTATTAGTTAGTTGTTGTTTTTTTTTTTGTTTATTTGGAGGCTTGCTGCTCTTTCTGTATGCTAAATGTGACTCTGCAGTGAAGCTAGCTAAATATGAATACAGTGACTTTTAAACAGTCAAATCTAGTCAAAATGTTTGCCATAAAGAGTAGAAACTAAGCAGACATTGTCGCTTCACTTCCTCCTCCTCCTCCTCCTCCGGATGTCTCAGACACATCACCTGGAAATGTGTAACCCACATTTAAATATGACTTTATAAACATAAAATAAATTAAAGCCGCAAGCGGCGTTGGAGGCCCTCGCAGCAACGCACGCCAAAGGCCGATTGGCAACCGTGGGGGTACCAGCACCGCCACCCTCTCACCACCGCCGACGCTGTCGCGCAATTCCCACAGCTACCTGCCAGGCGACACACACCTACATCTTGGAAGGGGGCGTGGCTAAAGTGATGTCACCAATTGAATGTGATGAGCTCTCCTCTGTGATGATACCAATGAATTTTGATGCAGTTGGGAGCTTCTTTGGGGAAGTTGTTCCATCTTGATGTTTCATGGCAAATGGTCAGAGTTGAGGCCACATGCTTCGACATAGGAAAATTCCTTTGATAACTTTTGACCCTCAAAGCCTCAAGACTGTGCTGACTGAGTTTGAAGCCTGGATCTCAAAAGCTCTAGGACGAGTTCGCTTAGATACAACATCAATGAAATAGACTGTTATTACGCAGTATTCAGCCACGCCCCTAACTCCTCCCAGACTCCAGCAGACTGACTACTGACCAGCTCTCCAACTAATGGGTCCGAAAAGCCTCTAATTCCTGAGTATTACCACAGATACAAATGTAGAGGACATTTTGTTTAAAGTGGGCACGAGAAAGATGTGTCTAAGCTCTAACTACCTTCAGATCCAGACGTTATGACCCGCTTCAGTTTATGAATCAGACATCGGAGTAGCCCGCCGATGCCCGACAGCATAAACCACACCTGTTAACGGTAGCTCTTTCTCTATTAATAACGTGCACTTGTTACAGCTTAGATAATTTTAGAGACTCGTCCCAGGGTCATTATTTATCATAACTAAAGAAACGTCTGAAGCACCCCTTGTTTACTAGGATCATAAACATAAATTTTATGTCAATCAGAAGGATTAATATTTAGATGACTCAATTTAACTGTCCACAACATCAAGTTAGACTTTAATATTATATTAGCAAGCTTTAGCAGGGGAAATGACATACATCTAATTTTTGATTTTTCAAATCAAAAATTAGAAGTTTAATATATGTAAGATATTTAGAAATCAAACTTCCCTCCAGTCCCTATACTGTGTCGCAGAACTATAAGAGAGGCTTTGGGATGTAATTCCACTTGTCCGAGTTGGTCTTGGCAGCAGAAACTTAAACATCCATGGTTGGAATCTGTCTTGTCCTGGCAGAATCCTTTTTAGAATAGGTCCAAAGTCAAACTGGTGAGTATCCTCGATGAGCTCAGTTCCATATCCATAGGCGATCTTTGTCTATCCTCCATGTCTACTGCAGCATCTCTGAGTTGTTTCTTGGGTTGAGCGTAGGGCAGATATCGAATCAGAACCTCGGGTTGTGGGTAAACGGATCTTGTTCCTTTCTCGAGCAGTGCGAAGTCTTCGTCTTCCCGTGGTTTCAAAATGTATCCCTTATCTGATCCTGCATCCTCGTGTGGTCTTGACTCGAACACTGCGGAATGAAGAACCCCTGCCTTTCTCTCGCTTGCATTTTTATACTCTTCGTACTCTGGTTACGTGCGCATATGCGGCTTACACAATTCTCTACACTTCTGCATCTTAGTTGTGGATGCACTATCTGCTCGCAAAATCTCCTATTGCACAACTTTCCTTGACATCAACCGTCTCGGCTAACTGTTGCCTCTTTCCTCTTTTACGCCTGCTGAAGTTTCTATCCGCACTCCACATCTGGTGCTCCTATAAGTTTCACTTCCTGTTTCTTCTGTGCTCACAGCTCTTCTTCTCACGCAGCCTCTGATTGCAACACAGTACGGGACTTTCCATCCAACTTGAACCAGAATACTCATTTGTGATTTATTTTCCATTTACTTCTTAAATCAAGCTCACATAACTCATCACCTTAATCAATAGTACATTTTAAAGTAAGGATTACTTTAGTTTTTAATCACATCAATCATAATACAGAATTTTCTTATTGCTTTCAAACTCATTACGATATGAGTTATATATGTTTTAATCAACATTAAATCATAATTCAAGATTAATCGTTACCCCCGGGTTTTTGTAACCTGTTTTCTGTGTGTCCTGGAAAGATCTCAAACAGTTCCAACCAGGTTTCACAACAAAAGGGCGACTTGGATCCAAAATGGCTGACTTCCTGTTGGGTTTGGACCATGGCTCCGAGAGACTTTTTTGTAGGTCCTTACAACTTACACATGTGTACCAAGTTTCATAATTCTGGGATAAAGCATGGCTGGGGGCTGATTTTTTAAAATATTCTAGGGGGCGCTGTGGAGGAATTAGGCCACGTCCACCATATATTCCACTGGATTCCTGTCGGGGGGTGGACAAGTATCAATCTCAGTGAGTTTGGTGCACCTGGGCTGAAACATGTGGAATCTAGAGCCAAATGTATGGCGGCGGCGTGACCTGTGACTTTGCTGCGCCGCCATGACCACGCCCTCCACTGGAAACTCTTGGCGCTTTAAAGCAAGTGAGACCAACTTGTTATCAGTCATCTGACACAAGATCATTTTTATTAGGTCAAGAGAGCCAGAGTTGTATCTTTCCAAGTAAAAAAAGTCACTTCCTGTTCTGAGGGGACGGGGCTTAGGTGAGGTCAGACTATGACGACATAGGATCGTCAAGCATCCAACCAGGATGCCCCATACCAAGTTTGGTGCCAATTGACCTTTTTATGAGAAAGTTGTAGCGCTTCGATTGTTTTGGCGAGTACGCCAAGTTCGCCGCTCTGCCACGCCCCCTGAACATATACAAAAAGTCGATTTTTTTGATAACTTTTAAAGCCCCATGCCTTTACTGCATTCTGATCAAGAATGAAGCCGATTGGTCAAAAACTCGAGGAGTTTGTTAAAGTTCGACATGAGTAAAATTGAAAAATGGCCAAAATTTGACCTTTGACCCAAAATGGCCGCCTCCCTGAGCATTTAAGGGGGTACCTCCAAGAGACTTTTTTCTTGATTTGGGGAGATCTACCTACATACCAATTTTCAGATCTCTACGACCTACGGTTTCCCCCAACTCACGTTAAGGGGCGCTGTAGAGCCACGGCCACTTGCGATTCCACCAGAATTATTGTCATGATCAACAGTTAAAGAGTTAACATAAAAAAAATGCTTCTTAGCCAATGAGCTGCTTCCAAATGGTGCATTGTTGAGAAATGGCAGAGATCTTCATAGAGTTGGCAGAATGGACAATTCTTGTCAATGTCCTTTTAGTGTTGTTGAAGGGAAGACTTGCAGGGATAAAAACGATGGCCCATCTTAAAAGATACTTCTTTCTTTAATCTTATTAATAGTTAAATATTGAGATGGAGGACACCAGTGTTTTTTTTTGTTGTTGTTTTTTTTGTATTTCAGGCTTGATGGGAAGTTATTTCAATAAGAGATAACTTTTGGAACATAGACCATGTCCTTCTGAAATAAGCATATACATCACGGTTGTTCTTTTGCTTTTTAGTGGAAAAAGATTTGACCAATACTAGTATCAGCAGGGTAAAGACATGGTGGAGTCAGTACAGAAATTATATAGGACTTAAAAAACTTCATATTACTAGATGGGATAGCATCAAAAACAAACATGTATTCCTTCGGTGGTATGGGAATGGCAAATGTCTTTAGAAGTTCAGAATAAGACATTAAAGACCAGAAAAGAAGCATTTGTGTTGGGATTTGGAGTTGTTTGTTTCATCCACCAGAGGGTGCTGGAGGCTGTTTTTCACCTGAGGGCGTCTGCAGACCTACGCACCTGAAACCGTTCTGCCATCAGGAGCTGTATAACTGGAGGAGGCTGCCGACACTTCTCTGCCAGATTGTTAGCCAGTTACGGTATAGGTCACTACTTACTGATCTCTTCCAAGATTCTGATTCTCTTGTGTCTTTGACATTTTACAGCTGGTTGTCAAGTGACGCACTGGTGAATGCTGATTCTGCCAAAAACCCTTCTGGACCTACAGATCGGCAGTCCACCTCTAAGCAAGAACAGTTCAAGCTCCCAGACCTACCTGTCCGTCCTCCAACGCCGCCGCAGCCCTCAGTCCTCAGCACCACAAACAAACTCCGGATTCCACAGGATTTCCCCCCAGTCCTTTACCCTCCCGACTGGAGGTAAGCTTGCCACCAGCACCATTTCCAAATTTCCGACGACCTCAAACTTACCATCTGTTTCTCTCATAGCTGACCTGAGTTCCAGCCCAAACGCACCTGGACCGTTTATCTGTGTTTCTTTTCCTGTTTGTTGTAATAAATCTCTTAAATCATTCCTGGTCTCTGGAGTTGATCTGCATGTGGGTTAGAAAGTTAGACCCCAACATGACAATTTGTATATAGTAATTACATAGCTTCATGGGTTTTTCAACCAATCTTTCCAATTGGTTTATGATGCTGGAGGGACCTTGTAGCGTCCATCCCAACCTGGTGTGGACAGCAGCTGGACTTCCTGGTGGACCAAGTCGCACAGGTTCTGTAGGAGTAATGAGATGTGGGTGGTCGCTATGTATCAGGAGCAGAGGTTTTATCTTCTTAAAGGGCTGGATTGGCAGGCCAGTCAAATGCCTGTATTTCTTCCTG
This sequence comes from Poecilia mexicana, assembly GCF_051168715.1. Classification (NCBI taxonomy): domain Eukaryota; kingdom Metazoa; phylum Chordata; class Actinopteri; order Cyprinodontiformes; family Poeciliidae; genus Poecilia; species Poecilia mexicana. Next base: position 31,040,261 of record NW_028263373.1, read on the forward strand.
AGTGAGTCAACAGGGTAAGTGTGACCTGCTAGGTCAGTATGTTCAGTAGTGAAAGCATTATGGATGCGATATTGAGTCCTCTGCCTGGTTCTGGGGGATATAGTGAAGGAAACACAGGATCCATTAAGTGTCTGAACATCCTGCCTGATGATAAGTAGAGGCAAAGACTCTGGTGAGCTTTGGAGCCCCAGTTTCTGAGCTCCTGAAGGCAAGAGCATACTTCTTTTGGAACCATCTTCCAAGACTGCATAGGTTTCCAGAGTTCTGACACCATGACGAAGGAGAACAGGAACCACTTTCAACAGAAAGCCCTCTGTTGGTCGATCGAGATACAACACCCCTGTTGGAATCTCACTTCTCTCTTGGCTGGGTGATGCTGGTAATGGCCCCTTTGCTGAACCTGCGTTAACATCATGAAAACTCATAAGTGTTGGCCCCGGCACAGGTTACAAGACTTCTTCAGGTTGCACTGTGCAGCATGATGTGCACGTGCACAGTGCCAACATCTTTTGTTGGTCCTTATCCAATCTGCCAGCTGTTCCTTTGTCAGTTGACTTATGGCTGCACATTGACTCAAATGTTGCTCTTTAATGTCACAAAAGGCACAATAAGGGGGTGGCTTGGCTTTATTCAGTGAACTACTTGGTGGTTTAATGCCTTGAGATAAGCTGTCCGCACCATGGAGCACAGCAACTGACCGTTTCCTGAATCTTCCTTCTCCTTTCAGGCTGTTTGGTTTCTCTCTTAGTCCTCTGGCAGGTAGTTGGCCATCATAATTTTGACACCAAGACTCATATTTTAACCAGTCAGACAAATCAATAAGGGTGTGGTTACGTCCAGACTGCTTAAACATGCATCTGCAGAATTCCATTCGCTGCTCAGGGGGTAACTTACTAAGCAAGCGAGCAACATGTGAGCCACAGTATAGCTCCACCTCTCCCTCAGGACCGAGCGTCTTCAGCATGCCAACCAGTTACTGAATCTGGAGAGAGAGTGAAGGTAGGCTTCAGCTACCAATCTGGCATCCTCCAACTTTAGATGATCCACTAAAACTTGATATTTGAAAAGCTCTGGACTGTCAGGTGGTAGTAAGTTCTCCAGAGCCATCTTCAGGTGTGCAAACTCACCAGGGTCTCTGTGAAATTGGTTAGGGATGGTTGAACGAGGACCATGATAGGCTGTATCCGAGCTGAAACTCTGATAGGGTGGCCCAGGATTTGGAGAGGTTGCTTGGGGGGCACAAGGAGTCTGCGGAAGAGGTGCTTGCTGTATTGGTTGCTGAGGGGGAGCAGCCTGAATGCTCATAGGCCTGTAATTGGTTGTGGAGCTAAATCTCGGAGTGGAAGTAGCTGAAGGATGTGCTGATGTGTACTGCAGTGGGTTTACTGGAGGAACCTGACTGCTGGTTTGATAATCGTTCCTTGTCTGTTGATAACCTGAGGCCATTTGTATTGCTGGTTGAGCTGATGACTGACTGTGTTTGGTTAGCAGAGCCTCCCCTTTCAAAATCTGAAGTTCACTCATCATTTTGTCCAGGCGTTCCAGGACCAGTGTTTCCTCCTCATCCTCAGTCATCCAAGCAGGTGGTGGTGGCGGTGGCCACTCCTCATCCTCATTATTGACAGTTGGGTCAGAAGGCTGGAAGCATGCTGCTCCTTTAAGCTGTTCTTGCTGAGCCTCATGGGCAACACTCATTATCCGTAACATGTCGGTCTGTATAGCTCTTAAATGTGCCAGGTCTGCTGAAATGCGCTGCTGTGACTGCTGAAGGAGTAATCTTTCATGCTGGAGCTCTTCTAACTCTGATCTTAGAGCCATAGCTTCATTCGAGGTGGGAGGTAAGGTACTGCGGGGGGTAGGATGTCTCCATAACCTTGCCGGCCTTCCCTCAAGGACTAGTGATTGGGCTAACTGCTCCTCTTTGATTCGTAGCAGACTCCCTCCTGCATAATGTGTGATACGTTCGCTGAGAACCGATGCCTCAGCAGCTGTTGGGGAAGCATATGACAAGGTGAGGGGGGTCTTCTCGGCCAGTCCCTCCTGTGTAGCCATCCTTCCTCTCTCCACTTTGTGTTGGTAAGAGTTGAGACCATTGAAATCAAGCTCATGATCTTCATAACGTTGTGGGAGACGAATCTGATGTTTAGGACGTGCACCACTTCTGAAGTCCTGATTTTCATCCGTCTTTACTAGGGTAAGGCAGTGAATCCAGCTTGAAGGACCATTAATGTAGGTGAGTTTGCTCTAAAGTTGAAGGACTGTTAGGCACTGTTCAGATTTGTCACTGCTCTCAACCTGGAATGTTGGCCAGAACACCACTTAGACCAGGATTCAGCTCAGTACAGGATGTTAGGATGAGGTGCAGCAGATGTTTAATGAAGAGACAAGGCAAGATCCTTTTAACTGTTCTGTATTCCAAACTGTTTGGAAATTTTAAGGAAACTGCTATAATGCCTGTTATATTAATTACTGCAAAGGGTATACTTTTTCATTTGATTTTTTTTTTTACCATTTTTATAACAAAATGTATACATACATAAAAATTTTAAAAGTAATTCTTGTTTGAAGTAATTTTGAATCTAAACCTTCCAAGGCAGAAATAAGTTTGTGCTTAAATGTATACATAGTTATGAAACAAAGAAGCAAAAAATACAAGAGAGAGCCAAACAGACAAAACTCACCCTTCTCATTTCTGACAGAGCAACCACCTCTGATCCTACTGGAGTCATATATCCGGACATTGTCTGGAGGCAAAAAAGAGGGAGAGAGAGAAAAAAGACATTATTACTGAAAAACTAAACAAAAACAAGGAGTTTCACTTTATACATAAAAATGTTATTGCCCCAAAGACATTGTTTCTAGAAGACATCCTTATTAGAAATTTATCTCTCATGTCTATCAGAATCTTGGGTCAAATTTAGACTGTTACTGTGATCATAAATAATGGCAAATGGATTTGGAATGGCATATTGAGGACCACACTTTGGAATCAGTCTTAAAAAAATACTAACATGCATATACTGATATGCAATGTGCACAGAGAGACTCAATTTAAAATAATGTGGAGCCTATGCAGAATATGCACAGGCTCCACATTATGCTAACACTGAGGAGGTAGGTTAGAGTTAGGTTCGTCAGCCTGTAATAAATGTAATTTAGAGTTTGTAGTGTGCATGCATATGTTTTGAAAATGTGCAAAGATTGAGAAGTTTTGTTGTGATGTACAGGGTGAGGTAACCTCTGATTGGTTATGGCATAGAATTATGACCCCTTCACTACATTTTGGCAGCTAAAATGGAACTTGGAACATACAGAACACCAAAAATGATAGGAATAAGTACATATGGTGCAAGGAAGGCCATCTGGCCATTCTTTATATTGCAACATACCCCAACAATTGACTGACTGGTATAAGGAGCATTTGAGAATTCTCCTACTGTAAAATCTAACTTACACACAATAGTATAACAGTGATGGATTAATAAAGATATGGAAACCACTCATAGACATTATATAGAGGATGACGATGTGGGGCCTTTTATTTGGTGTGTTTTCTTCTTTATGCTTCTTGGTTATTGTTTGACCCGTTGTGTATTTACCTGTTCTGCTGAAATTGTTCATGTTATGACAAAAAAAAAATCAGAAAGGGCATGGCTTGTCTATATTTGATTCAATTCAGTTTATTTACATAGCACCAATTCACAACAGCCATCTCAAGGCACTTAATATATCAATTCAATAACACATACACTATATTACATACAGTATATTACCTGCCTTGACTCACATATGAGTTTAAGTGATATCCCATTCCTAATCCATAGGGTTTGAGATGATGTTAATCCACCCTTTGCAGCTAGAACAGCTTCAACTCTTCTGGGAAGCTCTGTGCACTGTTCTTGAGAATCTGAAGGCCACATGAAGTTTGGAGGTCAGTAGTGACCGACTCTGCAGTTGTTGACCTCTTTGCACTATGCTGACCCCGCTCTGTTAGTTTATGTGGCCGATTCATGGCTGAGTGGCTGTCGTTACCAAACATTTCTGTTTTCTTAGAAAACCCAGCTGACAGTTGAAACTGGAATATTTAGGAGCGAGGAAATTCCACGACTGGATTTGTTGCACAGGTAGCATCCTATCACATTTCCACGCTGGAATTCACTGAGCTCCTGAGAGCGACCCATTGTTTCACAAATGTTTCTAAAAACAGTCTGCATGCCTAGGTGTTTCATTTTATACACCTGTGGCCATGAAAGGGATTGGAACATCTGATTCCGATAATTTGGATGGGTAAGAGAGTACTTTTGGCAATATAGTGTACAACAGGATCACACAACTGATCATAATTATCAAACAGCACAGTATACTCAATTATTCTAAGTAAATAAACATTTTCTCAGGAAACCCAGCATGATGCATGGAATCATTGACTTGCAGCATTCACTCCTGTTAGTCAATTCAGCTGGAGTGGATTGCTGTATCCCCTTGGTGTGATAGCATGCATGTAGTGATTATAGTTATTAATGCTATAACTAACAAATGTGTATGTATTTGTTGTGAGAATCTCAACTATATCTTATTAAAACAAGAATAGAAGAGCCAAATATGTGTATTTTGGGGTTTTTGGTCACTAGATGGGACTGTGGCCTCAAGTATATGAGCCAAGGGGTGACAGGTAGAAGACAGGTATTGAACCCGCAAGAGCATACAAGTTTTTGACCACTGTGGCAGAGTAATTGTTAATGCTGTTGCCATGTACCTTGGAATAACTGGATTTGTTCACAAATGGTTTCATCTGAATAGAATAAATTCTGAATTTGCACTCCAAATAAGATCCTTGGGATTCACTTTACAGCGGCTAATGTTGTACATTGTACAACATTAGCCTCTCAGTAAGTCATAACAAAGCAGCAACGGATCAACACTTAACTAGTGCAGTATTAACTGGCTAGTACTGTCAAAAACTTGGCCTTTTTGATAAAAAAAATAAAAAAATGTGTATATATATATATATATATAAAAAAAAATTCCCCTCTCACCCTCCGTGGGTGGTCTCTTTCATCCTCTGAGCTCGGGTCCTCTACCAGAGGCCTGGGAGCTTGAGGGTTCTGCGCAGTATCTTGGCTGTGCCTAGAACTGCACATTTCTGGACTGAGATGTCTGATGTTGTTCCTGGGATCTGTTTGAGCCACTGCTCCAGTTTGGGGGTGACTGCCCCGAGGGCCCCGATGACCACAGGCACCACTGTGGTCTTCACCTTCCAGGCCTTCTCCAGTTCCTCTCTGAGGCCCTGGTATTTCTCCAGTTTCTCATGCTCCTTTTTCCTGATGTTGTGGTCACTTGGTATTGCTACATCCACCACAACGGCTTTCCTCTGTTCTTTATCCACCACCACAATGTCCGGTTGGTTCGACATTACCATCTTGTCTGTCTGGATCTGGAAGTCCCACAGGATCTTAGCTCGGTCATTCTCCACCACCTTTGGGGGTGTCCCCCATTTTGACCTCGGGGCTTCCAGTCCATATTCTGCACAGATGTTCCTGTACACTATGCCCGCCACTTGGTTATGTCGTTCCATGTACGCTTTCCCTGCCAGCATCTTGCACCCTGCTGTTATGTGCTGGACTGTCTCAGAGGCCTCCTTGCACAACCTACACCTTGGGTCTTGTCTGGTGTGGTAGATCTGAGCTTCTATTGCTCTGGTGTTTAGGGCCTGTTCCTGGGCGGCCAGGATGAGGGCCTCCGTGCTGTCCTTGAGTCCAGCTTTCTCCAGCCATTGGTAGGATTTCCTGATATCAGCCACTTCAGTTATTTGTCGGTGGTACATCCCATGCAGGGGCTTGTCTTCCCATGATGGTTCCTCCAGCACCTCGTCCTCTGTTCCCCATTGCCTGAGACATTCGCTGAGCACATCGTCCGTTGAGGCTTTGTCCTTGATGTATTTATGGATCTTGGATGTCTCATCCTGGACAGTGGCTCTCACACTCACTAGTCCTCTGCCTCCTTCCTTACGGCTCGTGTACAGTCTCAGGGTGCTGGATTTGGGGTGGAACCCTCCATGCATGGTTAGTAGCTTCCGAGTCTTAACATCCGTGGCCTTCATCTCTTCCATTGGCCAGCTAATTATTCCGGCAGGGTATCTGATTACTGGTAAGGCATAGCTGTTTATTGCACGGATCTTGTTCTTGCCATTGAGCTGGCTTCTCAGGACTTGCCTTATTCGTTGGAGGTATTTGGCTGTGGCTCCTTTCCTTGTGACCTCATCGAGGTTGCCATTTGCTTGTGGTATTCCCAGGTACTTGTAACTGTGCTCTATGTCTGCTATTGTTCCCTCTGGGAGTGAGACCCCTTGTGTGCGGACGACCTTCCCTCTCTTTGTAACCATCCGACCACACTTCTCTAGTCCGAATGACATCCCAATGTCAGTGCTGTAGATCCTGGTGGTGTGGATCAGTGAGTCGACGTTTCGCTCGCTCTTGGCGTACAGCTTGATGTCATCCATGTAGAGGAGGTGACTGATTGTGGCCCCATTCTTGAGTCGGTATCCGTAGTCTTCCCACTTCCCTCCTTGTTATCATGATTTTAGCCTCTAACCGTCTTTTCCATGGTGGATATGGGGTCTCATGGTTGCTCTACTGTAGCTGACTGTATAGCTCAATGGGTAAGTCATCAGTCTTCCACCCAGGAGACCCAGGTTCGAATCCCGGCTGGGGCAAAAAAGTTACAACAGTGAAATTGAGCTGTGTAGTGTGGGTCCTTAGGCAAGACCCTTGGAGCTATATAGCCTACCTCATGCCATGAGAGACATTGATATGCATAACATGCCGGCTCAGACATCGCCTGGCCAAACAAGGTCTGCGTCAGGTGCTGGGGAACCAGAGCACCTTGATGACAAATGGGCTACTGAAACAAGATGGAAATGGGCAATTAATTTTTTTGCAAAGCGATAAAAGCTGGTAGCTCTTGAATTGTTACAAAATAAAGCTGTATTTCCCTCAACCCACTGGCTGCAATGTTGAACCTTGAGATGCCATGAGACCTAAATCCTGAACATCATGGCATGGAGTGCATCCCAGTTTTCCATGTCTGTCATATAACCATTCATTTTAGCTTTTAAACTGGTTCTATTGATCCTGTGTCCAGACAGAGGGATAATCATAATCTGTGTGTGGTTCTCCAGTAAAATCTCCCCAGAAGACCATTATCGGCTGCTCTCTGACATTTCTTGAACATTTCTTGAACACCACAGGTTACGCTGTGGAAAGTCAGGAACATTTTAAAAGACTTCTCACACCCTCCACAATTTGTTCCAACGGCTGCCATCTGGCTACAGATACAGGAGTATTAAAGCAAGGACAAACAGACTAAAGAACAGTTTATACCCAGTAGCCATAAGAGCATTAAAAGAGTATTATTATTATTATTATTATTAATTATTTAGTGCATTATTTTGACATCTTGACAGCTAAAATCAAAGGTAGTCATCGTCTGTTTACAAAATCTAAATAAATTATTTCCAAGTAGAATCAAGCACTTAGTAATAACATGGGTTAGCTTGTTGTTTGCGTTAGTGATACCATTGTTGACATAGACTAACTACTTAAAATAGCACAACTCAATATTCACCCGGGCAGTAACAAGTCGACAGCCATCTTATGCTTCTTTTGATCCTAAATGGTTGACCCAACCTTAAACAAAATAAGTGTATGCATCTTTTCATACAGGCTTTTCAAAGCTGTCATCTGGCTCTTCATAGAATATGAGGTCAACAGCACCAGATAGTTATGTCGATTGCCTCAACTATTTACTGATTGGTAAATCCTCAAGATTATATGACAAGTATTGTTTTTACCGAGAAAATATGGATTATATCCTAAATATACACATATCTTTTGAGGTACCTTGTCTGTGCCAGCCCATTTAGGGCATTAGTGTACTTGCTGTGATCAATTTCGCTGTGTTTTGAACCAGAGAAATCGACTTTATGACCCCCATCTGAATTTTGCATGTCATCCGGGTCTCGTGTCTGAAAGGGTTAGGGGTTAGGGTTAAGTAGGCTATGCTCATGTCCTCTTAAGACGCAGAGCTATGTGTACTGTATGTAGTCATGTGACTCCAATCTGTAACAAGAAGTGAAACAGACAGTGAGGTTTGCAAACAGCAAGATTGTTTAGTAGCTCCTGTCAGATGGACCTCTTCAGGTGAAAGATTATGATATGTGATGTGAGTTTTTATTTTTAAAAAGTAAGCACACAAGGGTGTGTGGCTTAAGTACACCAGATGTGCACCGTCAGTGACCAGCGGAGGCTCTGCATTCAGGAAGGAGGCAAGGCAACACAAGGCAGTCAAGGTAGATTTATTTGGACCTGCAGGTCACAGTTACACCGACACCCATTTTCACAGTGAGACAAAGAAGCTGGCTTTTATACTTTGGGCAATTCAAACACTCATACCAGGTAAAGGGGTGATAAACCAAAAGAAAAAAACATTTACACAAATCTAACACAAACAATAAATGGTACCAACACTTATTTACATGCATGCAAATCATTAGAACTAAACTATTCTAAGATCAATCAAAGAATAAATTAAACTAATAAATATATCTCCTCAGAGTATTATCCCTCTTAATTGTAATGGTATGCTCCAGGAGCTTTTTAACAGCACCTGGACCACTTCTCTCCCTTTGCTGCTCCACCCTGCTGAGGAGACACACCCAATAAAGGTAAGTACTTAAGCAATTAGCAAACTCAAATTCAACCAATAGAAATGAGAAACAAACTGAAATTTTACCCACAATCTCCCTGTACAGGAAGGATGACCAGTCCCTCTGCCTGAAAGAATGTTTAACTGAAATAAAGAACTGAAGCAAAAAGCATTTGATCTGTAAATAAACTAAACAACATAATATTAATAATCATTTAGGGATGGAACCCCTGGTCTCCATTACATGCACCATGACATGAGTATCTTGTATCTGCAGTGCTGTGAGCCTCGTCCTGATGGAGGAGGCTCACAGCACTCACAGCTGACCTTCTTCATCATCAGGCTAGTTCTGGGGTCCCGAAATACCATACTGGGTCCGCTCTCTCAAAGGTTCCCTTTTTAGTTCTCAGTGTCAGCATAAGGGAAAGATAGGATAGGTTGATTTTACTTATTTGATCATTTCTGCTACTGAATTAAGCTGCACTGACCCTTGCAAAATTGCCTCACTAATAAAATATTTATCATAAAGAAAATGTAAAGAAAATGATTGTAAAATAGCTATGATGTTTGATTCTGGAGAGGAAAAGGTGGTAAATGTTTGATAGGTTGCTTTTGGCCCAAAACTAAAACAACACCCTTGGGACTCGCCCGAGTCACTAAAACCTACCTGGTTCAGTAACAAGTGCAAGTTGTAATAAAGAGAAAGAGCGACCGTTAACAGGTGTGCTCTGTGAAACTAGCTGGCTGCAGGCTGCTCAGTCTGGCTAATTCACAGGGGGAAGAAGGTGGGACATCTGGATGAAGGTCGTGAGAAACGATACCAGCTTAAACAGAGTTTACCGCAGTTCTGGACAGGGTAAACCCCAGCAGATTTAGGAAGCTCAATTCACCCGTTAGACAGAGAGCTGCTAGCACAGCTCACACTCCAGAAGGAGAAGTAGATAGAGAAGGAGATGGAGAGGGAGGGGGCGAGGGGATGTTTTACAACAACACTGTTCAACTTGTTGAATATTAATTCAACTGCATAAAAATGAAATGCAACAGAAAAATAAAAAATTGACTCATAAAAATAGAATATGGCGGAATATTTTTAAGACAGTCAGTCAAATTGACGGACAACAAAAAAGTCTAGGGTGACCTCTGATATATGTATGCAAATAGTATGCAGTACGAATGTTTTCCATTTGACTGTTAAATCCTGAAAATATCCATCCATCCATTTTCTAACCCCTGGCGGGGTCGGGTGGGTTGCTGGTGTCTATCTCCAGCTAACGTTTCGGGTGAGAGGCGGGGTCACCCTGGGCAGGTCACCAGTCTGTCGCAGGGCAACACAGAGACAGACAGGACAAACAACCATACACACACACACTCACATCTCGGGAGAATTTAGAGAAACCAACTTGTTTTTGTGCAAGTTGGTCTCCCATTCCGGCTTCCTATGTGGGAGGAAGCCGGAGTACCCGGAAAAACCCCATGTATACACAGAACATGCAAACTCCATGCAGAAAGACCCTGGGCCGGGAATTGATCCCAGGACCTTCTTGCTCCAAGGCAACAGCTCTACCAACTACGTCACTATGCAGCCCTCCTCAAAATATACCAAATGTATGTATCCTATTACTGACTTCTATTGGTTTTAAATCTTTTCATAGTCTTGTTGAAGTTGATGTTTACAATATTTGGTGCTAAAAATGGCACATTTTAATGTAGATTTTTTAAAATAAATTTAGTTAAAATAGAATCAGATGAAAAATTTGTGTGATTTACTTACAGGTATGGGAGTTCCTCTCTCTGACGGAGGTATCATGTCAACAGTGAGGACTTGGGGTGGGTCAATACCCTTGCCTACTTTCTGATGGATGAGGTGCATCGCAAGGGCAAACTGCTCCCTGTTCAGTTTGCCTATCTGTCTTGTATCTGCCAAAGACCTGCAGAGCAGAAGAATACATAATTACATTTACTTTACTCAGAATTGCTGTGCATACCAACAGAAAATGACGAGAATCACCTGAGTGATTCTAGTTACTTCAGGTGGAATTTGTGTCATTGTGAAAGTTTGTGTCAGAATATAAATCTATGTAAAAAAGTGTAATAATGTTTTAACAGTCATTCCTATACTGTTACAAAAATGCTAAAAACAAGAGAGCACTTTAACTTACTTTCTATTTCTACTTCTTGTAGACTTTTGAACATGTCGTGTGGTTGTCAAGGGTTAACAGATACAATTTCAGTCTTATACACAGGGAGAAGCAGGAGGATATCAATGGGTGGGACTTCAGTGATGTCCTTAAGTATTACACCAACGTGGATAGCACTACCCCCAATGACAAATTTAAAAAATCTGTTGCAGATCAGATGTTCCATCCAATTTAGTTTTGGAATAGTCAAGGACTATTCCAACGTCGCAGATTAGATTCCCATCCAGATGACCTTTGCCGCATGTCCTCACTCTCTCATTACCTACTTTCCTGTCCTAGCACTTTGAACTACAGTGATCCCTCGCTATAACGCGGTTCATTTTTCGCGGTCTCGCTGCCTAGCAGGTTTTTTTTGTGCAGGTTTTTTCACAGTGCATTGTGTTCTGCGTCCCAATTGGCTAAAATATACGTAATACAGATTTGGCCATTCAGGAGATGGAAACTGAAACTTTAAATGCCTGCTGGAAAAATCTGTGGCTGTAGGCTCTGCTGTAGATACAGCTGTGAATCTCTTGGGGCAGGTTGGAGGAGACACTTTAATGACACGACTCCAGATCACATTAAGGCCTGATTGATGAACAGGTTTTGTTCTTTGGTTTCAACGTAGAGTATTTAATTATGCTGTGTAATAATTGTAAAAACTAAAGGTAACTACTTCGCGGATTTCACTTATCGCGGGTTATTTTTACGATAATAACCCGCGAAAAACGAGGGATCACTGTCAAGGCCACTAGAGCCAAAAAACCCTAAAAACTAAACCAAAAACCAAACCAAAACAAAACAAAGGTCATTCATATCCAGTTTGGTGCAAATTGGATGGTTCATGTGTGATTTAGAGCCAACTGTATGCAAACAGCAAAAGATTGGAATTTGCTAGTCTGCTGCTTCAACATTCCAGCCACAAGACAAAAGTCGAGGGAAGGATGCAGCATCATAATGTTCTTTCATCTAACAGGTTGAAATCTATATGAATCAGAGTAAAAGGAAGATGACCAAAGGTAAAATAAGTGATTTTCTGTTATAAGGGGATGGGGCTAAGGCAGGGGTGGGCAACCCTGGTCCTTGAGGGCTGGTGTCCTGCAACTCTTAGATGTCTCCCTAGTCCAACACACCTGGATCCAACAAATGAATCTCCTCCTAAGTGCAGTCAGGTTCTTCAGAGTCCTGCTAACGACCTCATTATTTGACTCAGGTGTGTTGAAGTTGAGGCACATCTAAAGGTTGCAGGAGACCGGCCCTTGAGGCCTGGAGCTGCCCATCCCTAGGCTCAGGTGATGTCACCATTTGAACCAGAAAGTTTGTGTGGAAGTTATTTTACCCCATGTCAAATGGTCATATTTTGAGGCTTGGCCATACCCACATGGTGTGGTACTGCAAAAAACTTTTGATAACTTTTGATCATTAGAAGTTCAAGACTGTGATGAGTAATTGGGAAGTCTGCAGGTAAAAAATTGTAGCAGTAGTTCACTGAGATCCAAACTAGCTGACTGCCTGTTGGGTTTGGACCATCAATACAAGAGACTTTTTTGTGGGACTTGACAAGTTACACGTGTAATTTCATGCACGTCAGTCAAAGCATAGATTGGGGCTGTTTTTTAAAAAAATTCTAGGGGGTGCTGTGGAAGAATTAGGCCACGCCCACCAAATATTGCACTGCATTCCTGTGAGAGGCTGGATTGGGATCGATCATGGTGGGTTTCGTCTGCTTTGTCATATGTCAAAACAAAGTTTTGATCAATTTTAATCCCCTTCCCTCAACTACATACTGACCAAAGATGAAGCCCCATTTATCCAGGCTTGGGACCAGCACAAAAGACACAAAATGACCCCCTTTGTGGCTGGATTAAAGATGAAGCTGATAAGCTCAAAATATAAACAAATCAAATGCAGGTATTAAGATTAAAAAATATTTAAAAAAATTTATATTGCTTTTTCAGATACTCAGAGGCTTAAGATTAAGTGAACAAAGACTTTCGGGGCGGGAGATCTACCTATGTACCAAATTTCAGATCTCTTGAAGTACAGTAGGCCTTGCTCAGTTTATGTGGCACTGTAAAGACCCCAAAGCCAAGGGGAATTTAACTGAAATCCACAAATTACTTGTGGAGGACAATTTTCAGTGAAGTATGGTGAGTTTTTGAATATATTTAGGTCTCCAAAAAAAGACACATAATATGGCAGAATAATAATTAGAAGTAACAAGCTGAGGAAGGTTCGTAGAATTTATAAGCTCTTTTCAACTTGCTTAATATGTTTTAACTGAACAGACAATCAAAAACCAGCAGAATATCATTCTGCTAATTATGAGAAGTTTAGAGTTGTAGAATTAAGGTAAAAATGCAAGTTGAGGTAACATTAATTGGCACAACTTGCTTGGCTATAATACTGCAATATAGTTAGAAGTACGTCAGATCAGAAATCTGCCAAAGCTAAAAATAACCAAAATATAATTAGCTACACAGCGTCAAAATCTAAAGAGCAGCGTAAGAACAGACAACAATTAGAATCTAAAATTAAATCATTAGAAGCACAGGTTTTTAGAAATGGCAACACAGAATCTGAGAAGGAATTGCTGTTATTAAAGGCACAATATGAAAAAGAATCTGCAGACAGAGCGGCCTCCAGTTTATTAAGATTAAATCAGTCATTCTATGAACAAGGAGAAAAACAGGGGAAACTCTTGGCATGGCAAATAAAACAGTTGGAAGTGCAAAAAAATATAACCTCTATTTTAATAGTAAAGGAGAAACATTAGTAGACCCAATCAAAATAAATGATGAGTTTAGGAAATACTATGATAAGTTGTATGACTCTCAAGACACCTCTGTTCTTCAAGAACACGACTCATTTCTAAACAAGTTAACTATTCCCTTGATAGATGAAAATTATAGAGAACAGCTGGAAGCTGAAATTACAGAAGAAGAACTTGGTCAGGCTATAGACTGCATGAAGGCAGGGAAGAAAGCTGGGCCAGATGGGTTCCCTATAGACTTTTATAAAAAATTTAAAAAGCGTCTAATAAACCTTATGTTAGAGATGTTTCAAGAGGCATATCGTAATGGTGGCCTACCAAAATCTATGACAAGTGCTTTAATTTTTATGCTTCCCAAACCAGGGAAACCCAGCAATAAATGTGAAAATATGAGGCCAATAAGTTTGCTTAACTCTGACCTAAAAATAATTTGTAAAATATTAGCGATTCGTCTACAAGAGTCACTCCCTTCAGTGATGCACAGGGATCAAAATGGCTTTATTCTGGGATGGCAAGGTCTGCATAATGTGCGGAGGCTCCTAAACATTATTCACGATACAGGGGTGAAATCAGGAAAAGCACTTCTTTCACTAGATGCTGAGAAAGCGTTCGACCGAGTCGAATGGTCCTATCTATTCAACATTTTAAATCGTTTCTGTTATGGAAATAATTTTAAAAAATGGATACACCTACTATATTTAAATCCTACTGCGGAAATTTTAACAAATAAAAATGTGTCTAAACCAATCGACATCAAACGAGGATGTCGGCAAGGATGTCCTTTATCCCCTTTACTAATTACTTTAGCATTGGAGCCTTTTGCTATAGCTGTAAGGTCTCATAAAGCCATAACAGGCATTTCAATTAGACAAGTAGAACACAAACTTTCATTATATGCAGATGATATAATTATGTTCATTTCAAACTTAAAATAATCTATTCCAAGTTTACTTAAGTTAATAGAGGAATTTGGGCATATATCAGGGTATAAAATAAATAAAAATAAATCTTCTTTACTACTATTGGATGAAAAAGAAATGTCCTCAAAAATAAGGTCAGAATTTAAGATTGTTGGTGAACTCACTTATTTAGGAATTCAAATATTTCCAAATCTTGATATGATTATCAAGAAAAACTATGAACATTTAACAAAAGAAATCACTGAAACTATCAATAGATGGCTGTCCCTTCCCCTATCACTGATCGGCAGGATCAACAGCTACAAAATGAATATACTCCCAAAAGTATTGTATATTTTTCAGAATGTACCCCTGCCGCCTCCTGCAAACTGGTTTGATAATTTTAGGAAAATGATTGGTGGGTTTTTATGGCAAAATAAACGGCCCAGGATTAGAATGTCGCTTACATTTAGCTCACAATGAGGGAGGTCTAGGGCAGGGGTCCCCAAACTACGGCCCGCGGGCCGGATCCGGCCCGCCACGTCATTTGGTCCGGCCCCCTGAACAATGCCGGATCCGGCCCGCCTCCTCATACCAGAGAGCATTCAGTGTTTTTTTTTTCATATATTGTATTTTCCGGTTTATATGTGGATTTTTCTTCAACCACCAGGGGGGCTCTTGAGCAGATGTGAAACTGACTTTCCCTCAATGGAATATATACTCGTCAGTCCCAGTCACCGTTTCACGCATGGTTTTTTCCATTTGCATTCTGGGTAAAAATCTATCTAAATGCGCGAATGTGTCGTCGCCCCTCTCCCCCCCGCCTCCGTCGACAAGAATTTTCTAAGGTTTCTCTCTCCAAAAACTAAGACCGGCCCCCGACCAGAGAAAGGAACAGCTATGTGGCCCTCGCAGAAAAAAGTTTGGGGACCCCTGGTCTAGGGTGTCCGAACATTAAGTGGTATTACTGGGCAGCCCAACTTAGGACTATTAGATACTATTTTAGTGCCAAGGACGGCCCTCATTGGACAGAAATGGAATCTGAGTCAGTAAGTCCACCCTTACCTCTATTTATTTTTTCTGATTTAGTTCCAAAATTGTTGGGAAAAACGGTTAACCCTATAGTTAAAAACATGATCAAAATATGGTATGATGTAAAAAAAATTTGCAAAAGAACCAGTTCTATTATCACAATTTACTCCCATTTGGGGAAATCAAGACTTTACTCCAGGAAGAGCAGATCCAGTATTTAAACAATGGGCCACAAAAGGAGTAGATACAATTCAAGCTTTATACCAAGAAAATTCAGCTTACATGATGTCTTTTGAAGAATTCAGACAGAAATTTAATATAAATAGAAAGTATTTCTTTAAATACCTTCAGCTTAGGAGCTATATTGGGTCAAAAAACAAAGGACTAACCAAACCACCAAAGTCCCAAATAGAAGAAATTGCTAACAAAGACAGCACAAGTAAAGGTGCAATTTCAGAATTCTACAACTTTATGGTCCTTAATTCTTCAGAAGACTCAGTATTGAAACTGGAAGCCTGGAAATCAGACCTGGGAGTAAACTTGTCACAGGAGGACTGGCAGTCTATCTGTATAAGGGCTCAGAAACAAACAGTTAATTCTCGCTTAAGGTTACTGCAATACAAATGGTTAATGCGAATATATATTACACCAGTCAAATTGAATCGGTG
This sequence comes from Poecilia mexicana, assembly GCF_051168715.1. Taxonomy (NCBI): domain Eukaryota; kingdom Metazoa; phylum Chordata; class Actinopteri; order Cyprinodontiformes; family Poeciliidae; genus Poecilia; species Poecilia mexicana. Next base: position 31,056,513 of record NW_028263373.1, read on the forward strand.
CAATTCTAATATACCAGACATATGCACAAAATGTTTAGAGGAAAAAGGGACCTTGTTTCATTGTATCTGGGAATGTAGGAAAATTAAAAAAATTTGGAAAGCAATAAAAGATACTGTAGAACATCTAGTCTCAAAAGATGTAGAATTAGATCTGGTCTTTCTAATTTTAGGTCTATATCCAAAAAATTCTTTGTTTACTAAAAGCGAACAACTGTTGATAGACATGTGTCTATTAGAAACTAAGAGACTGATAGCACTATTCTGGAAAAGAACAAGTCCAAGTATCAAACAATGGATTGAACACATGCTGAAGACTTTACCTCTGGAACGTATAACGTATCTCCAAAAAGGGAAAAGCGAATTATTTGAAATCATTTGGAGACCATTCCTGAATTTTGTTGAAAGGGTGGACTTGTCTCAAGAAGAAGAACTCAGCTAAAGTCAAGACTTATGTTGGACCACATTGTTAAACAAAGGAGCCTCAACAGTGGACTATTATCTCCGGTATGCTTAAAAGACTTATGCAGATGTGTACCTATGAGGGCGTTTTGTTGATCTTAACTGTATTGGTTGTATGTTTTATGGCAGACATATTTGTAAAAAACACAATAATAATTAAAAAACATTGATGGAAAAAAAAAATAACCAAACTCTATCCTGGAATAATACTGACTATTATAGTCAGTATTATTTTAAGGAAGCAGAGCAAACATCTTTGATTCTGTTTTGCTAGAAAAATCTCAGATTTGTGACAATTGTTTTTGTGTGTCGACAGCTGTACTTTAGATTTTGAAAACCCAGAGTTTAATAACTTATGCATGGTAGTGTAAAAAGATTGGGATTGTAAAATATGTATTAAAAGTATCTGGACTTTACTGCACTGTTCTTCAGTAACGGTGCAGCTTTTCTTTATCGCGACACATCACCTTTTCATTGCAGCAAAGGTGGAGATGGTGGCAGGAGTTCACCCTGCAATCAGGTCACTGGTTCAATGCCCACTCCACCCACCTGTCGTTGTGTCCTTGGGCAAGACACTTCACCCTCGTTGCCTGCTGGTGGAGGTCAGAGGGTCCGGTGGTGCCAGTGCATGACAGCCTCACTGTCATATCAGACTGCCCTGGTGCACCTGTGGCTACTAGCCGCTAGCTTGGCACCATCAGGGTGTGAGTGTGTGCATGAATAGGTGAATGACTGTAGTGTGAAGTGCGTTGGGGTCCGCTGGACTTGGTAATGTGCTATACAGGTACAAAGCCAATAAACAGCAGAATTTCAATAGGCCTTCGCAGTGCTTAGCTGGTCGGGCCTAATTAATTACAAAGAAGTGTAAAGATGCACCTTGAAGAACCTTTTTAATCTATCTGTGTTGTTTTGTCTTTGTTTTGCTTAACATACATTTTAAAACATTTAACTAGAGGACAGATACAAAACATGCCTGAAGGAATCTTCACAACTGCACTGGAAGATTTTCTGATGAGCTGAAAATAAATGTAGACTGGACAAGCTATTCTCCTGGAACCAGAAAGAGAAGTAGCTCTGCTGTGGCTCAGGTAACTTGTTGGACAGAAAACATCTGCAAGAGAGCATGGAAGGTATATAATAAGAGAAAAAAATTTAAATCCCAATCCAGGTCTATGGGCCTTTTCAATTTATTTCACAGTATCCTGTATCATTGGATTAATCCAGAAGCAACCAAATTAAAGCATATGTTAAGAACCCTTAGCTAACATAATTAAAACTCAGATCTTGAAAATAATCTCCAGAAAGAAGCAAAAACATAACAGTTTTTGTTTCACTCTAGCGGTGATGGTTAGAATTTATTATATGCATTAGTTGAAATACTGCAAAATGTTTCTTTCTTTTAAAAAAACAAAACACTTTATTTAATAATTTACCTGCCTATTATTGGTCTTGGGCAGGATATTATCAGAGGGTATGCACAAAACTATCACTGCACCTGACCTGCAAGAGCACAACCACCTCTCCAACAAAGCCAGCACAAACCTAATCCACACAAATACAGGCCACATGCACATGGCCCACTAAAACAGCAGACCTATTCTTTTATTTATTTATTTATTTTTCAAATTATGCTAAATAATGACATGAAAGCAAAGCCTACCCCTGTGATCCATGGAAGGAGGAGGATGGAGATTCCCAGATTCAGGAGCAACAATGTTTGCTTAATTTGTACTCTTGGCAGTAAGTTTCCGACATAATATTTAACCAGCGTTATTTTAGCATGGCTGACAATACATGTGAAGACATCAGTTTTATTGTTACTGAGCAACAGACAGAACACCCTGACGCGTTTGTAGCAATATCTGGTGATTTTAATCATGCCTTATAGCAGAGATGCTATGCTGCCAACATTTCAATAGTTTGTCAGCTGCTCTACCAGTTAGTATATCTCTGTATATCTCTTTACATCTCTACAAAGCAAGACCTCCACTGGGGAAATCAAGTCACAACTTTGTTTTTCCCTGCTCAGAATATAAACCCTCTTGTTCAGAGACGACTTGTAAAGAGAAAGTGGTCACAGGTCCCAGAAAAGACTGAATACAGTGTGTGAATGTGTGCGTGAATGGGTAAATGACTGGATATAGTGTGCACTGTCGGGTCCTCTGATCTTGCTAAGGTGCATTTCAAGTAGAGGCCATTTAAAGTTTACAGGAGGTTGGCATGGTAATTCAACAATACACTCTTAACTCTAGCTCTAGCAGTAGAAGGAGGAGTTTCAGGAAAGACACTGTAATGTCATGTGGACCTTAAAATTCCACAACTCCACAAGTCAAAGACTTCCTCTTACTGTGGCACAGCTACATTGGAGAGCCCTGGTGAAAAAATAGGATATTTAAGTATATTTTAAATATACTGTATTTTTCTGAAGTACATTTTTAGTATTTTATCAAGTGGGTATACTTATCATATTAAAAGTGTAAAATAAATAAATTTTTAAAAACATGCTTCTAATACACTTAAAAATGTATTTTGGTACCCTTTTTAAAGTGTATTTTTCTAAAATATCTTTAAATCCTAATTAAATATGTTTCCAAAATTATATTTTGGACAATCATTTTAAAAATACACTTTGCATCTATTTGTACAAATGTACACTGCTCAAAAAAATAAAGGGAACACTCAAATAACACATCCTAGATCTGAATGAATGAAATATTCTCATTGAATTCTTTGTTCTGTACAAAGTTGAATGTGCTGACAACAAAATCACACAAAAATCATCAATGGAAATCAAATTTATTAACCAGTGGAGGCCTGGATTTGGAGCCACACACAAAATTAAAGTGAAATGTTCCTTTTATTTTTTGAGCAGTATATATTTTTAAAAATATATTACACTTATATACAAACAATTCTTTTCTGAAGTTATTTATTTTCAATGCTTTGCACATGAAATAAATTGCTTGATAGCAAACATTAGATTAGACAAAGGTGGAGAGGAGCTACTGCAATGGTAGGAGTTCATCCCGGAATTGATGGGCAGTCGGTTTGAATCCCACTCTGTCTGCTTCTGTCATTGTGTCCTTGTACAAAACACTTCAACCACATTTGCCTGCTGGTGGTGGTCTGAGGGCCTGATGGTACTGTTGCATAGCAGCCTCACCTCTGTCAGACTGTGCAGGGAGGCTGTGGCTACTAGCCAGGAGCTTGCTACCATCAGTGTGTGAATGTGTGCATGAATGGGTGAATGATTGGGGAAATGACTGAAGGTAGTGTAAAGTACGTTGGGCTCCTATGGACTTGATTAAGCGATATGCAAGAACATGCCACTTACCATTTATTTTGGTCAATTTGGTGAATAGCAACAGAAGTTCGGTCCACTATTTTACTGCCCCAAATTTTTAAATCATTTGTTAATGCGGAAACTGCAAGGTTATTACATCAACAAGGTCAAAATAATGTCTTTTGCATTGGTAAATGGTATTTGGAATCCATATTTTTTTTTTTTTTTGCACTGCAGAACCCAGCCTGCCTCCCTTCGACCCGGACCTATTATACTCAAGCCCTGATTATGTATGCATTGAGCAAAGTGCTACCTTGAAAGTGGGTGAGAATCATCATATCAAACAAATTCCAGCGGAACGCTTCCTCATTGTCCCATTCTGCCCATCCTGTACCAACTTGTCAGCAACAAAGCTAAGGAAAAGAATTACCCAAGCTTTACCCCTTAACTAAGTCATTAAAAAAATATCTAAGTATCATCTCTGAGCTGGACTTGTTCAGCTCAGAGCAAGTCCAGCTCTGAGCTGAACAGCTGGTGTGGCATGGGAGATAAGGAAATCCCTTCATTCAGAAATTCTTGCCAATTTATGATCAGTTCAATTGCAGAATCTATCCCTGATTTCAAAACTTTGGCAAAAGCGGCACTTGTAATTCCAGTCTCCAGTGTAGAGTGCAGAATCATCCTGCAGACCAACATCAAAACCAACATTTTTACACAATTGGTTGGAAAGGTCAATACAGTTCAGCAGGAAGTTGTGAGACTACATATGTTCAGGTCACAGCAGATGGAAAGCTCATAATTTCAGTGCAATCATTTAATGTTATTGTTCATGTGCTTGATGTGTGATGGCACAATGCGAGTTCCATTTACAATCTTGGTCCTTTTGATCCTATAAATCTATCTGATCCATTTATACATAGACATAATAAAAGAATAGACCAAGCATTGGCTTCTCGGGCGTAGGAAATACAGCGGCCATCTTCAATTGGTCGTTCGTCCTACTTGGCTAAACCAAAACAGCCGAAGATGCTTCAGCACTACGGGTTATATTTGTTCAAATCAATGGACTATTGACATGAGGGCTCAGGGGATAACTTTTGTATGTAAGATGGACATATTGTAAATATTTTGAGAATAGAATATTACTATTCTGTATGTATGTCCATCAGTGAAATGCCAGACATATTAGCTACAGTGCTTGGTGTAATACCGGGGTTCAGCCCCAAGGCTAACCGAGATTTGTAAATCTTAAAAAGTTTTAATTATTCCCTAACATTGATTTAGATTATCTGACACAAGAGCCCATCGTTAGAAATAAAACAATGTAACAAATATTTTTTAAGGAAGCGGTCAACTGCTCCAAGATGGCGGCCCTATGTCTCACCAGCGACAAAAGGGAAGACCCGTCCATGAGGCAATATTCTTTATTATGTCTATGCATAATTATTATGTCTATGCATAATTATTATGTCTATGCATAATGAAGCCATTTAAATAAGTGATGAACTTGTACTTGGAAAGATTTCTTACATGCTAAAACATTTTCAATATACGTTTTCTTGAAACTGTACTTTCATCAAATTGACCTAAATATCCAGAAAAAGCTAGCAAACTCTGACATAAACTTCACAATATTCTACTATAAAATCTTGACTTAATGTAAAATATGATTGCAAGCTGAACAAGAGGGAAAATTAAGCTTAACTGTAATGAAATGCAGACAAATCCTTTCGTTATGAAAACATGCTGATAAGGAAGTGTGTGCAGCTTTTTTGTTCCTGGTTCCAGAAATGAATCCAGTCCAGGAGAACAGCTTGTCCTGTCCAGATCTCTTTACACCTGGTCAGAAGATCTTCCAATGTAGCTGAGAAGATTCTTGCATGCATGTGTTGTGTATGTTCTCGAGCTTAACATATTAAAATGCATCTGAAACAAAGACAAAGCAATGTAGGTAGGGTTCTCCCAGGTGTAAATTTTCACTTCTTAGTAATTAGTGAAAAGCTGCACTTTTATTGAAAAAGTAGAAAAACAAGATCCAGATTATTTTGGGCAAATTTTGCAGTCCCAATCTCTGTAAATTAGACATTATAGACTATTAAGCAGCATTAAAATCCAAACTACAGAAGTCAACAGAGTACCTATAAAAACTTGTAACTATAGTTAACACAGTTAGTACTGCCAATAGTTAGTACTGCTAACTTCAAAACATTTATTTTTCAAATACAAACTAGTGACCACCCATCCTTACCATATATGTGCAAGGATGTTCTGAGAAAGTCCAGATTGAATGAAGATATCCTTTACTTCCTGTCCACTGACAAAGCCATCCAGATCTGCGTCCGTCTTCAGAAAGATGTCATCATAGCGACCACGTTCTGACAATGGCACCACCCAGTTCAGTGAATGCTAAAACATGAAAACATGCATATGACTTCATATTTTGTGATCTTTTGAACTTCTAATTGTCAGTCTAATACCCTGTTTTGAGGTTGTACATATAGAACAAAACAATAACTAAAGTTCACAACAGTGTTCTTCCATTTTATTTAGAAAAATCTAGTATTTCAAATAGTATTACAGATAAAATAACCTCAAGGGGCATTATTACATATTTTCCAGGCACCATTTGCCTGGAAAATAACTGTTCCCTTTACTTGTTATAAAAATGCTAATGCTATACACACACACACACACACACACACACACACACACACACACACACACACACACACATACATATATATAAGTTAAAAGAAATTTCACACCTTAACATTTAAAAACTCCTAATTCTTTTGAAACCCCACCTATAGGAAGTCATCACAACAGTGCTCCTATGTGAACCCTTTAACAACAATTTTACCAGCATTTCGCTAAAAAAAAGCTCTTATAATGATCTCTTATAATGACCCAGCTCCAAGGATGGATCATTACATCCTTGGATGTGCCTTGAAGGTGGAGCCTGGTCAACGAAGGTGTTTTGCACAGCTGAATGGCTGCCACATGAGATTAAAAGATATCGTAAACATGCATTAAAGAATCAAGGTAACATGCCAGGTACAGCCCTTGTCATCGTTATTGGCACCCCTTCATGTTTTGCATAACTGATTGAATATCTTCAGAAATAAATGGAAATGTTGAAAATGTTTATCAGCAGGATCTTTCAGTTGGATGTCCAAAGTAATTTAAGACAATTGTTACTGCAACTTCAGGACCTAGAATGCTGTTATAAATGGAACCATAAATTCTGATACCAAAAAATGCTGAAGGAGAATATCCAGCAATTTGTTTGTGACCTCAAGCTGAAACAAACTGGCAGGACAATGATCCAAAACACACCAGAAATTCAAAATTATGAATTTCTTCAGAATTTTGTTTGTAAAGAAAAACAAAATTAATACTTTGGAGAAGCCTACTCAAAGTCTTGACCTGAGCTCTACCGAGATGTTCATGCTGAATTACAACAATTCTGCAAAGATGAGTATCCTAAAATTCCTCCATAATGCTCATTGCAAGTGAGCGCAAAATGCTTGACTGTAGTTTTTGCTGCAGAAGGTGGAAACACCAGTTATATGGTTTAGGAGGCAATCACTTTTCACTCAAGGCTATATATTTTTGAATTTTTTTGCCTTAATAATACCACTTCCATCCGCCCACAAATAAAAAAAGATCAGCAAGAAAACAGCTTTCAAACTTTCAGAAGAATTGTTCCCATGAAGAACAACATAGAGGTTCAAAAGCTGTTTATTTACATTACTTTACAACCTCACCCACCAGCCTTGACTGTCAATTAGAGATGGAGCTTATGGCTCTTTGAAGTGAAATGATACAGAAGATTTGGTTACCTTCAAACACCTGTTCAAAAGATACATTTTTGAAAGTTTACATTTTTCTAAGAACAAGCTACTTTATCCCCAAAATATTTTTTATGAGTGAAATTCACAAAACAGTAAAATCATCTATTTTAAGCAAAATTAATGTATATTCAACAGGTGCAAAATACACCCAAAGTATGTTCTTGTTTTCTGGGGGATTCCTCCAGAAGTCTTGCTAAGCCCAGTAGGAGGGGTGCTTGAGCAGTTAAAAAATGTTAAAGCTGGCAGGAAATTTGACTAGGTAATGATGTCTTATTGTAAGATATTAACAATACTTACACAATTAAATTAAAAGTGATGTATTGACAATGTTGATGAGCCAAGAGTTTACCTCAAACTTTCAACTTATTGGGCAAAAGCAGTAACAAAAGTGTGTGAATAGCCAAAAAGCCCGGTATGTTGATCCTCGTTGAAAAGCACTAAAACCACTTTTATTGTGTGTTGTTTTATATCTTTGACCAGGCACTTATTCTAAGTTTTTAGATCATATCTCAGATTTGTCTTTTCAATTTTATTTAGTAGCAAATACTGATAAGATAATTATAGTGGTGTACTTTAGTCCAGTGTTTTTCAACCTTTTTTGTTGAAACACTGTTTTAATTGAAAAAATCTCGAGGCACACCACCAACCAAAAATGTAAACAAAGATACTCTGTAGCTGCCTATATTGCATATATAGTCATTCTTATCAAAGTGTCTTGAATATGAATCAAATAAACACAAAAATGTATTTTTATCACATTATTTCAAATTGCACGTAACATGTCCACTTCAAAAATACACCTGAACACTTGAACAGCCACAACACTGTGGTGTTAAATTTAAAGAAGTTGTAGAAAACTTCAAAGTGTTTTACAAACTAATCCACAAGCATTCTTATAGCCGGAATACAGAAAATAATTCTTATTCTGAAAGAAGCAATAATATTTGGGAAAGATTTCACTGTTACAATATGAAGATTTGCATGTACAAAATGTCAATATCTGTATATTTTACCCATCTAGTGTGAAACCTGTGCATGTTTGGATGAAAACAGCTGATTTCCTGGCAGAAATTGAAGAAAGACAAAGCTCTTCCTCAACAGCTCTCAGTCTCTCTGGTTTCAGTTTTTATAGTATCCAGGCTTGAGAAGCTCACTTCACACAGACATGTTGAGGGAAATGGACCCATGTTCTTTCCAACTACTGCTGAGCTTCACTGTCTTTTCCATCACTGTCGTCACAGCTAGATACGATGCTCTCACCGCTACCTGTAACATTCATGCATCACTAATTCTCTTGTTTTAATGTAAATGCTATGTACCTCCTGCCATCTAGTGGTAAAAAAAATACATGATTACGCCGCTAGTCACTACTAACCATGGTTTCGTTCACACCGACCTTAAGTGCAGCGGCTTTATTTCCCTCCTGTAGTGGCAGATCGACAGTCCTCAACTTAAAAGCTACATCATATGAGTTTGAAAACATTTCTCCGTCGTGCCTGCTGCTAGCATGTGGTTGTTCTAAATGAAAATTAACGCATTCTTCTTTGATCTACAATTTTGACTTCTAATGATTCACTTCCTGCTAGAGAGCCCCCTGGTGGTTGAAGAAAAATACACAGAAAAGCCGCACTGGGCTACAATCCGCATGGTTCAAAGTTTAGGGGGAAAAAAGCAGCTTATAGTCCGAAAAATACGGTACCATAGGTGAAATTGAATAATTTCCACAGCACACCTGACGATCACTCAAGGCACACTAGTGTGCCGCAGAACAGTGGTTGAAAAACACTGCTTTAGAGTTCATGTTGACACAGTCTATTGAAGCTCTTAAAATCTTAGACTCAGTTGACATGATGCCATGGCAAGATCACTCTGCCCCATGAGGATGTAGAGAAAAGCTCTTACAAACACTGTTCTTACAAACACTGTTATATAGTGAAGGTGGTTAAGCTCACTGCCTTACCCGAGACATTTGGTGAGGGACTTTTACCTCATCAGCCAACATTATGGCAAAGGACATAATCTAAATATTTTTGGAAAAAGTCATACATCAGGTTTGTGAAGTTATTTGCGGGAAAGCACAGAGAAATTTGCATTAAAACCCAAAGGTCTGAGCAGTGCTAAATTAGTTTTGCAAAAAAAAAAAAAAATACTGTTTCATATTAGAGTAAAGGAATTGTAAGAGGGTGTAATTCTTTTTATGTGTTTTATCTTCAATGTCTCTTTGGCTATGTGATGGTTTTCTGGTCTCATTGGTTGATGAAATTAATCTTAGTTTGTTTAATATAGCACAATACTGAAATTAAATCAAGGTGGTTTTCTTTTCGTTTCTGTAGTTTAACATATTTTTTATTTATGGATGTTTAACAGCCATAAATAAAAAAGAAAGATCATTTTACACAACTTTACTAGATGCTAATAAATATGTAAATAAATAAAAAAAACCTTTGTGCAACATTTCAAATAAAATAGCCATGTTTATTATAAAAAAACTAATAAGGATGTAAACAGTGACGTATAAAATGTTGATGAATTATGCTGAACTTTGCATAAACATTACCTCACATGTTGCAGAAATCTCAGAATCTAATGTTCCCAATGTCTGATATCTATTTCTTTAAATACAAATTCAATCTACTCAAGTAGGAGTTGCAATAATAATATCACTCAAGTAAAAGAAAAAGGTACAGTGCAGTAAAACTACTCTTATAAGTACCTTTTTCCCACAAAGTTACTTAAGTGTAACCAGTACTACCCACTTTTGAACATAGATAAACAAAATTGATAGCCTATTCTTGTTAAGGTTAACATGATATATTGGTATTAGTTAGTGATCATTTAGCTATCATTACCTGCAACCAACAGCATTACTGAACTATCAACAATTGGTTTTGGGGAAAAACTGGACAAAGTTCTTTGACTTTTGCTGGTTTTGCTGCCATGATTCTAACACACCTGAACAGCTCTGCACAGCAGCATGACTCCATCGCTGCTGCATGGGTGTAAAACCGGAGTGAGCATCTGAGGGCTCCTGTTTCGTTTGGATTAAACGGTTGCAACAGCTGAAAAACATGCAGGGTACGGTATATGCGAGTGCACCTACTGCATCAAATCAAGACAGGAATAATAGAAAGTTTTCCACTCTGAGGTAAAAACTGCTTCCAGTCTAGGTGGGGAACAGCTGACTCTGTAATGTCCCCAATGCCCACCCATGCTGCCGGGTCTGGTTATTGATGAGGTCAACCGCAGATATTTATCCATCTTTTACATGTTTTCAGACTGTTTAAGTTTTGTAAAAGGAATAAACTTTATTCCATGCTCTGAATGCTTTGGGTAGAAATGTGTTTTAAGTTAATGTTTTCCACTGACAACGTTAACCCATTTTTTCATTCTAATCTCTATGACTGCAGCGCAGTCACAATGATGGACACATTGAGTGTGAAGAAATAACTCTCATAACCCTGCTGTTTGATTATTTTTTAAATAACCTTTGAGTGTATTTTAGTTGAGTTTTCCAAACCTGAGACAATTTCATTATAGAAAATCTGTATCAGACATTGCTGTTAAAACTTTTAAAGAATGTATTCCTCTGAATCTCTGAGAAACACAGATGGAGGGAGCAATTTAATTTCTAGTCCTTCTCAAGTTGATATTCTGTAGTCTTACTTTCTTGTATGTGAAATTAGACAATTTAACCCCCTTAAAAAAGATAATTATCAATAGGAGGTTGACTAATTGGTTTAATTCAGAACTGTGTACTTTGAAGCAGAACACTAGGAAATTTGAGAGACAAATGTGCTCTTCATATCTAGAGGTGACATGATGTGGTGGACCCAAAAGCAGCAGGTAAAGACGTGGTGCAGTTTAGAAAATTTAATTAACAAAATCAGAGTCCAACTTACAAAAAATGAACATCCAAGGGAAACACAAAAACAAACCAAAGCAAATCCAAAACTGAAACTCAAAGAGATTCTAAAGAACACGGGGAATGACGAGCGTGGAGATAAGCAGGGTAACAAGACGGTCTGGCTAGTTGTGACTGAAAAAGAGGAGCTTAAGTACTGGGAGGTAGTAATTGGAACAATGGCCTAGCTAGATGAGAAGAGTGACTGCAGGTGTGAGTAGTTGGGACAGGAGCTGGCTGAGGGGCGAGGAGAAGGTGGCACATGAAAACTAAGGAGATCTACTGGGTACACAAAAGGGAGGAGAGAGAGAGCTGAAAATACTTCTAGTACAGAACATTAAGAGTAAAGAAAACCTGATAAACTAGAAGAGAGAAAGACATGAGGGAATCCATAACCTAACCTAAAACAAGGCTGATCTAACAACAAGAACTAAGTAACATAGAGGTAGAGAAACTAGAAGATCTAAACAAAGAATTAACCTAACTAGAATCACTAAAGAAAGACTACCTGAACCTAGTGACAAAATAAGAACTAGTAACAGTAAGGGGGAAGCTAAAAGGACTTAATAAATAATCTAACTAAAATTACTAAAGGAAGATATACATAGACTCGGACATGGAAGAATAACTGAACCTAGGGTGATGAAATTAAGAAATAAACATTACATTACCTAAGGTACTTTAGTTACATTACCTAAGGTATGTCGAGAAGAAGTCGAGCTCAGCCCACTCCCCCATGCCGGAGATTTTAGTTTAATAATAACAATAAATAAAGTTATCTTTAAAACTGATTACACAGGTGACATCAAGACCCAACAGTAGAGTCAGATGGTAATAAAATTAATCTGGTTGTGTGTGTTGTTATTGTGTCTTGCTTTAATTCTACTTTTTTCTATTTAATCATAAAAAATCATAGTCAGGCAGAAAGAGAGTCATGTAACAGGAAGAGCAGGTTTCCTGGAGAAAGAGGAAGTTTCCAGCCTGCAGTGTTTAAAAATAGTTCAGATTGCTCATTTTGAGCATTAAAGGTTTAAGGAATAAAATCTAGACATTTTGAGTAATTGGATAAAACCCAGAGTAAAATACTTGAATTAATAATGATAACTTATGATTAAACCAATAATTAATATTGGTTTAACCAGTGGTTGATGTTGGTTTGATTATAAGAATATTTACACTTACTCTTATACTTATGGAAGTACTTACAGGTGAAAGAAGTAACTGTAACATGGTGTCAAATAATTAGAATAATGAATTATTCTTGGTTTCTTTTCAGAAATGTCTGTAATAACACATTATGATTATAAGAGTAACTAATAAGTAATGGTTATTATAATATTATAAGTGAATGCTAAACCAGAGCAACCAAAAGGTTATAAATGTGATTTTGACATTGAACTTGAAATGGTGTAAAATGTGTAACTGTAACTAAAGGTCACTGATGTTGTGTTGGAGGTAGATGGTAGGTGAAAGGTCAGGGAAAAAGAGGAACTGATAGGAGAGCAGAGGTGACCAAGGCCTTATTGCTAAACTTTAACTTTCCTAAGAAAAGGTTAGACACAAGAGGACTGTTGAGCAACTTGGGACATTAGTACAGACATCAGGTCATCATGTCTCCAAGACGGTGATGGATATGAGATCATCGGTCCAAGCAGTCAGCCAATGAGACAGGCACAGCAACAAAGCTAGCCAATGCAAATGCACCAAAAGGGTGGATAAACCCTTTATAAGGTGAGTGCAAAAGAGGAATCTTTGGTTGGATCCTTCAGGCAGCTTCGAGCCAAGATCGAGATGGACAAAGAACTCTGCAGCTGAAGAAGAGCCGGAGCCACAGAGCCAAAGACTGTTCTGCACATGGGGACCAACCCGTTAGCCCCGCAACATGTGGCTTCAAATTGTATTTCTCTCATCAGCTGGGTTCGAGACCCCAAAGACAAAGACCAAGGCAAAGATGAAGATAAAGACAAAGGCAAAGAACAAAGGCAAAGAGGAAGAACTGGTGTGTTCCTTCCATGAGACCAGCTCATCTACATCTCGAAGGACCAGAAAGATCGTGAGACGAAGAGAAAGGAGCTACAGAGCTGCAAGACAAGAAGGAAGTCACCCTGAGGCCCGAGATCTGCCGCTCTGACTCAGTACTCTTCCTGTACTGGGAGCCTCCTGCTGCTGCAACACCTTTTCCATCATCAGGCCAGTTCTGGGGTTCAAAATGCCAAACTCCATCAGTCTCTCTCAAAGTTTACCTGTTTTAGTTCACAGTGTCAGCATTAGGGAAAGATAGACTAGATTATTGATTTTACTTATTTGATTATTTCTGTTACTGATTTAAGCTGTACTGACCCTTGCAAAATTGCCTTACTAATAAAATACTTAGCATTAAGAAAATCTAAAAGATGTTGTGGACATTCAGTTAATGAGTCACCTTAAAGTTCTTTGATGGTTGTAAAATAGCTATGAAGTTTGATTCTGGGAGGAAAAAGTGGTAAATGTTTTATAGGTTGCTTTTGGCCCAAAACTAAAACAACACCCTTGGGACTCGTCCGAGTCACTAAAACCTACCTGGTTCAGTAACAAGTGCAAGTTGTAATAAAGGGAAAGAGCGACCGTTAACAGGTGTGCTCTGTGAAACTAGCTGATTCCGGGCTGCTCAATCTGGCTAATTCACAGGGTGAAAAAGGGTGGCTGGAGGCAAAGGTCGTTGGAAGCCAGGCTAGTCTTTCTCGCGCCCAGCTTAAACAGAATGTCCTCTATATTCTCATCTGTAGTAATACTCCGGAGTTAGAGGCCTCTCGGACCTGTTAGACGGAGAGCTGGGAGCAACATCTCCCTCCTCTCAGAAGGGGAAGTAGAGAGAGAGAGAGAAGGGGTGGGGGGTGCTGCGCAACAACAGGTAACTAAAGAATAAACCAAACTAGACTGAAAATGGGACTTCCAGGTGAGCAAGCAAGATGGCGACAGCTTAACCGGGTGGATAAACTTAAAAGTGAGTCAAAATGCCAAAGTCCAAATCAAAGAGTACTCTGCTGTCTCGACAGTTGTTGTTATGAGAAGAAGAAACCAACAAATAAGGTATGGCTAACCTCTCGGACTCGGAAGCATCACTAGCAGCTAATGATATAGTTAACGAGACAGCTAATCTACAAACTATTCTCCAAGAGATAAGAGAATCACATTGAGAAAATGGTGAGGGGTTCCAAGAGGTTAAAGAGGAAATAAAGAACATAAACAGAAGAGTGGACGAAGCAGAAATGCGCATCTTGGAAGCGGAGAACAGGATTCAGCAGGTCAAAGAGGTGGCTATGAAGCTAAGTAAAGCGCAGGACGAGTTCGAGGTCAAGCTAGTGGAGCTCGAGGGGAGATCGAGACGGGAAAACATAAGGCTCCACGGCATTGCAGAGGGCTCCAATGACAGCTCACTATCTATCTCAGCCTTCATTGATCTACTCCGAGAAAAATTGGACATTCCGACATCACTCGACCTGAGCATTGAAAGAGCTCACCACTCTCTGGGACCCAGAGCTCCACCTGAAGCCTGAAGCCCCTCCCCCCCTACGTTTGTTAAGTACGTTAAGTTTACCACATCTAAGGTCAAAGACGAAATACTAAAATGAGCCTGGCAACAGAAAGGCTTCATGCTGGCTGGGAAAAACAGTCATAGTGGATCATGATTATGCTCCAGACGTGTTAACCCTTGTGTCTACAAATGGGGTCCAACCGACCCCACACATGTAAAACTTGTATCATTTGCCACAGTCCTCTACGTTTGCCTCAGTCCTTGCACATACAAGGGTTAAAAGGGCGACACGAGTACCTTGAAGTGAAGCGGGTCCTCAGAGAAAAAAAGACCAAATTCCAGATCCCGTTCCCGGCCAAGTTGAGGGTACTCTACGAGAACAACATATGAGTCTACAACTCTGCACCTGAAGCAACAAAAGACATGATGAACAGAGGCTTCCAAATCACCGTTATCCAGCCATCTACGACGTGGGTTGACAAGATCAAGAGCATGATGTGGACCAAGTCAGGAAGGACAGACAAGGATCATCCACGGAATGGAACACCAGAGGGATATAAGAAGAAAGTGGACGAGCTTAGAAGAGAACAAGCACAATCATAGGAGCAGATGGATCAAACATATCCCTTTTTTTTGTTTGGCTTTGTTTTTATTATTGCTACTTCTTCTCTCGTGATGTTATTTGGAGTCGGGGACCGCACCTCCTAGAAAATGGAATGCTATAACCAGGTAACACCACTAGAGGGCCCTTCGCAACCACGGAGTTGCACTGGTTTTCCCTCAAAATTGCTCACAAACTATAACACCATTAAGGTGTTAGGGTTAGGCAGCTAGTGGTTCCCCAACAGGTGAGAAGTGCCATCATCACCTTGGGGCATTCGATTCCCTGGGCTGGCCACCTGGGTAAGCACAAAACCACAGCTCGCATAAAACACCAATTTTACTGGCCTGGTCTAAGCAAAGATGTAGCTCAGTTTTGCAAGAGTTGTCCAGAGTGTCAGATGACCTCCGCTAAAATTCCTCCCAGAGCTCCACTCCAGCCCCTCCCAGTCATCGGTGTCCCTTTTGAGCGTCTGGGAATGGACATTGTGGGGCCTGTGGAGAGGAGTACAGCAGGTAATCGTTACATGCTTGTTGTAACAGATTATGCAACAAAATACCCTGAAGTGTTTCCTTTAAAATCTATAAAGGCCAGACCCATTGCATCTTGCCTGGTGCAGTTATTTGCAAGGGTTGGGTTTCCTCGGGAAATATTAACAGATCAAGGAACAAATTTTATGTCTACTCTATTGAAACAAGTATATCAACTGTTGGGTATCCGGAGCCTGAGGACTTCCCCATACCATCCTCAAACTGATGGGCTAACAGAACGCTTTAATCAGACCCTGAAGCAAATGCTCAGAAAGTTTGTCAATGACCAGGGTACAGATTGGGATCAGTGGCTGCCGTATCTTCTTTTTGCCTATAGGGAAGTGCCCCAAGCCTCCACTGGTTTCTCTCCCTTTGAGTGATTGTATGGCTATGATGTTCGTGGTCCTCTCTCTCTGCTAAGAGAGATCTGGGAGGGGGAGAAGACTAGGGCAGGACCCAATAACATTCTGTCTTATGTTATTCAGATGAGAGAGCGCTTGGAAAAAATGAGCGAGCTGGCCCAATCACACATGTCGAAGGCTCAGCAGCAGCAGAAGACATGGTATGATAAAGTTGCTCGGCACCGCTCATTTGATCCAGGACAGAAAGTACTGGTACTTCTTCCCAGTGATAACAGCAAACTGTTGGCTAAGTGGCAGGGGCCGTATGAAGTTGTGAGGAAGATTGGGCCAGCCACATATGAAGTATCCACCCCAGGACAGTTGCGGCCCAGCAGGGTTTTGCATATAAATCTGCTAAAAGAGTGGGTGCAGCGGGTTGAACACAAGGCAGATGCACTGCTTATACGGAGGGTGGCGGAAGAGGATGAAGTGGAGGAGCAATATTTGCCACCTTCTGCCTCTCTAGATTTGGATCTTGGCCATCTACCCCAGGACAAGCAGCAACAGGTGAGAGAACTCTGTAACTCTGCAGTGTTTCAACAGAACCCAGGAAGAACAAGTGTGGTGGAACATGACATTGTAGTACGACAAGGTGCTACTGCAAGGCGATTAAGCTATAGAATCCCAGAACGCCTGTTGTCTTCATTAAAGACTGAAGTTGACATGATGCTACGATTAAAGATCATTGAAACATCTAAAAGTGAATGGTGTAATCCGGTGGTGTTGGTGCCTAAGAAGGATGGAAGCACTAGGTTCTGTATTGATTTCAGATACCTAAATTCTATCTTTGTTTGACTCCTATCCAACACCCAGAATTGATGATCTGCTCGAACGTCTGGGAAAAGCAAGCTACTTGACTACGGTGGATCTGTGTAAGGGCTACTGGCAGGTCCCACTCACTAAATGCTCCAGAGAGTACACTGCCTTCAGGACTCCATGGGGCCTGTTTCATTTTACAGTCTTACCATTTGGGTTACATGGAGCTCCAGCCACTTTCCAACGGCTAATGGATCAAGTGTTGCATAACTGCTCTGATTTTGCTGCTGCTTACTTGGATGATATTGTCATTCACAGTGCTACCTGGGAGGAACATCTGGAACATCTACGCCTTGTCCTGGGTTCTCTTCAATCAGCAGGGTTGATTGTGAATGCATCAAAATGCACCATTGCTGCTGCTGAGACAGAATACCTTGGGAATGTCATTGGAAAGGCGTTATCAGGCCACAAATTAATAAAGTGAAGGCACTGGAATTATGCCCACTGCCCCAAACAAGGAAGCAACTAAGATCTTTCTTGGGCATGGCTGGGTTTTACCGTCGTTTTATTCCCCAGTTTTCCAGCAGGGCAGCTCTGCTCACAGACATGACGGGAACCCGCTCTCCCAATAATATGCAGTGGACCGAGGAGGGAGTGGCGGCATTTTATGACATCCAGCAGTCATTGAGTAAGCAACCTGTATTGTACAGTCCTAACTTTGAAGAAGAGTTTATATTACAGACTGATGCTTCAGATAAGGGTCTGGGAGCTGTTCTCCTTCAGGAAACAACGGGAGGCCGTCGTCCAGTGGCATACATCAGCCGGAAATTGTTTCCGGCTGAGGTTCGCTATTCCACAGTGGAAAAGGAGATGTTGGCCATTAAGTGGGCTCTAGACTCCTTCCGTTACTACCTGTTGGGAAGAGACTTCACACTGGAGACGGATCATAAAGCACTGCAGTGGCTTAAAAAGATGAAGGATACGAATGGGCGAATTACCCGTTTGTACTTGGCTCTACAACCGTTCCAGTTCACTGTACGCCACATACCAGGAAAGGAGAACATCACGGCTGACTATCTCTCTCGCTGCATCAGCGAGAGTCCTGAAGAGGGGGGGTGTGTGATGGCAAGCCACACAGGGTGAGATCCACATTTCATTAATAGTTACTTTTCACTTTAGTTTGTTTTGTAAGTTTAAGTATTCTTTATATTTTTTTCCACCTTCCAATGTTTATATGGAGTGCACACGTATTAACAATGCAAGGTCGAAATTTAATTATGTTGTATTAATATTGTTTTCTTTGTTTGAGTTACCTGGGTGTTTGGCTCCCCTTCCTGGTGGATAAAAGGCGTGGGAAAGGGCCGAGGTTCCTAAAGTACAGCTGATGGCCTCATTGGACTGAACCACCTGTGTCATGCTGGGGGGGGATGTTTTTGGGTTTATTTTATTGTTTGTGTTAATTGTTAGGTGGCAGCCATTTTGTTTTCCCCTATTGTGTCCACATGGTTTAGCTAAACCTGTATTTAAATCCCCTTCTGTGTCATTTCAGTTAGGTCAGTTTATTGTTTTGTCAGTTATGTTTTCGTCTAGTAATTTATGTTGACCTCTTTTATTGGCATGCCTGTTTAATTGTTATGTTAAATTTTGTTCATATTTTTGGGTAAATAAAACCCACCTTTTTTGAATTCAACTACCTGTGTTCTGCGTTTTGTACTGCCTGGTCCCTGACAAGGTGGTTAATAAGACCAGTGGAAAGGGAGTCTTTAAATGGACGTGTGTTAGCTTGATTTACAAAGCTAAAATGTTTGGATTGTTCACAGTTGTTCTTTGTTTGAGTAGCTTCAGGATGTCACTTATTTTACTTGTTCTGAATATTCAGCGATATACAACCCACGACTTCATTATCACCACTAAGAAATACAATCTACAATGTAAAAGGAGTTCTTAACCCAATAAAAAGGGCCAAAATATTAGGAAAAATGAAAAAAGAAAAGGCAGAGGTAGTATTCCTCCAGGAAACTCATCTCTCAGAGGTAGAGCATAGTAAACTTAAAAGATTGGGCTTTAATCGGGTATTTGGTGCATCATATAAATCAGGTTGTAGAAGGGGGGTGGCAACCTTAATATCCCACAGGGTCACATTTGAGATGATCCATGAATATTAAGACAAAGTTGGTAGATATAATATAATAGCAGGCAGACTCGAGGGACAAGAAATTACCTTTGTCAACGTGTATGTCCCACCAGGTTCAGAGTGGACATTTTATAAACATATCTTTAATATGATGATAACTAAATCACGTGGCATAGTAGTCTGGCAGAGACTTTAATGTAAGATTAAATGTAACACTTCTGAAGAGACCTAAACAACCCAGAGTTAATTGCAGCATAGATAAGAAGATCAGGAAGATGATCAAAGACCTGGGGATGAGTGACGTTTGGCGTGAACTCGACCCCAGAAAGAGGGACTATACATTCTACTCAGCACCTCACCACTCATATTAAGAATAGATTACTTTTTCATGTATAACAAGGATTTAGGCCAAGTAGAAAAATGTCATACTGGGCTAATGGATCTCTCGGATCATTGTCCTCTTCATATAAAAGTAAATGTTAACATAACAAAAACCCTGTTTCTATAGAGACTTAACTCTAGCATACTCAAGGGCAAAATTAAAGAAGAGTTAAGGCAAGAAATTCAGACATATATGCAGGACGACAATGGAGAAGTCTCCCCGGTAATATTATGGGATGCCTGTAAAGCTGCCTTGAGAGGAAAAATAATTGCAATATTGTCCCTTGTAAAATAAAAACTAAGTAAGAAAAATTTTATAATTTGGAACATGAACTGGCTGAATAGAGGGGAAAAAATAAAAACAAAGTAGATCTAAAAACTTTACAGAAAATAAAACAAACCAGAGATTAAATTAATCAAGAATTACAGCCCAGTATAGAGAAGAAACTTTTATTCTTAAGACAGAGTTACTATGAAACAAGCCCAAAGTCATCAAAAGTTTTAGCATAAAGACTTAAGAAACAGGAGAAAGGAACTATTTACAAAATTAGAGAATCAATAACTGAAAAAGTTACCTATAAAGGTATAGAAATAAGAAAGTGCTTCAAAAAATACCAAAAATTGTATGCTCTAAAAGAACAAGAAGGAATGGATGAGGCTAGTGCTCACTACTGAAAAAATTGCTGCTGCCCACAGTGTCAAGTGAACAAAATGAAGTTCTGACCAAAAATATATCAACCCAAGAAATTGAAAAAGCAATAAATAAAAACTTAACAAATCACCAGGACCAGATGGATTCAATGCTGATTGGTATAAGATCTATTTAAAAGAACTTTCTCCTGTTCTTTTGAGAACATTTAACTGAGTTCTAAATAGGGGACAAATTCAACCCTCCTGGAGGGAAACAATGATAACAGTTATCCCAAAAGAAGGTAAAGACAAACTAAATTGTTCAAACTACCGCCCAATAAGTCTACTTAATCAAGATTATAAAATCTTTCCATTCATATTAGCCAAAAGATTAGAGCATATCCTCCCAGATATAATAAATTTAGACCAGAGAGGGTTCATAAAGAACAGACGAACCAGAGACAATATTAGAAGAACCCTAAACGTGATCAACCACATGAAGAAGACAGATGAACAAGCAATTATACTGGGCCTAGATGCACAAAAAGCATTCAACACTGTAGAACACTTTTTATTCTTATTCAGAGTCTTGTCATAATTAAACTTTTCCAATAAATTTATAAAAATAATTCAGGAACTGTACAATAAGCCTACAGGTAAGATTCGGATTAATAGGGCGTTATCAGAAGAAATAAAAATTGAGCAAGGGTGCAGACAAGGATGTTCCATGTCCCCATTACTATTCGCCATATTTATTGAATCTTTAGCACAATGGATTAGGCAAAAAATCAAAATACATGGCATAAAGATAAACCATATTGAACAAAAATTAGTGCCATTTGTGGATGATATTTTAATCTACCTGGCAATTTTAAAGTTACAAACTGAACTCCCACAAATCTCAGGTCTTGGCATTCAAATATTCACCCGACAATATTGACAATGAAGACTTCAAAATAAATTGGGACATGAATTCAATTGTATACTTGGGAGTGACCATTCCTAAAGACCCAAGTAATGTTGTCTCAGCAAATTATGACCCATTAATGACTAAAATAAAAAATGATGGAGCCTATTGCCCTATCTGGGCCTCATGCAAAGAGTAGAAGCTATCAAAATGATGATGTTGCCAAAACTACTATACTTTTTTCAGACACTACCAGCAGAACCAGCCAAATCTATGTTCCAAGAAATCAACAAACTGATTTCAAGATTTATGTGGCAAGGGAAACAGCCAAGCACTAGATTTTAAACTTTACAGCTGAGTAAAAATAAAAGAGGCCTTTCACTCCCAAACATGAGTAACTATTACAAAGCAAAGCAAATAAATCCACTGGTGGAGATGTGTGACTCCTCCTACACAGCAAAATGAAAGGAGATTGAATGTACAAACAATGGTGTCCCCTTGCAAGCAGCAATTGGAAATATAGACTTAATAAAAGACCTTAAAGATCTCAATCCATGTTCAGAAACAGCACTTAAGATCTGGTCAAAATTAGTAAAAGAAAATAAAGTCCTGTTTACCAATTAGATGGATAGCATATGATCAACACTATACTCCAAATAAAACAGATAATACTTTTAAAAACTGGATTGAAAAGGGCTTGGTAAAATATAATAATTTATATCATAAAGGCTGCCCGAGGACCTTTCAAGACATTAAGCAAAAGTATGGTCTTGATAACACAGATTTTTTTCGTTATTTACAAATCCAGCACTATTTAGAAAAAACAAATAAAAATGAACCAGCCAGGACATTTGTTGGTATATTAAATATTTTTCTAAAATCGTATCAATCAACCTCTGTTAATAAATTAACATCCAAAATGTATAATGAGCAACAAGGGAGCCACCAAATTCACATTGAAGACTGGTCAGACATTTTGAATAACTGTTGGAAATAGGCCTGTCACGATAACAAATTTTGCTGAGCGATTATAATTGTCTAAAAAATTATTGCGATAAACGATAATATTGTTTCATGACCTTTTGACACTGATTTAATGGAAATGACTAAAAATGCATGCAATTTCCTGCCATAGATAGATACACTTTATTTTCAAAAGAACACATAACACTGGAACTGATAAACTAAATAAACAAAACAACCCAAAACAAAAATAAAATGGATTCTCAGTCTCCATTAACAAAAAACGTACTTTAATAAAAACTAAGCAACATAAAACAAAAGTGGAAATAAATACTGCATTCAACCAAAAGAGTGCAGATTATGAAGTCTGTATGCTGTATTGCGCTTCGGTAATCACTAGACTTAAATAGAGAAGATGGGCACATCCGACTACCTAATGCAATAGTTCACACTACACAATTTTTTGCCCCAATTTTCCCCTTACGATAATCTTAGAACATTGGCCGATCTAAGATTGTCACTGGTGATTTCGTAACTGATCATCTTGTAGTGCAGTGGTTCCCAAACTTTTTCTCCTGGGCCCCCACTGTGGATTACCAAAATGGAGAGGCTACCTGGTTGACTGATGTGTGTGAGTGGTGGGGGGAGTTTGGAGTGATCGACTTATTTTGGCGACAAAATGAATTGAAGTAGCTGAACATAGACAACATTGTCAGTAGCCTAGAGGCTACTTGTTAAGCTTAAGGTGCTGTGTTGATATTAGCTAGTCATCATTTAGCTAACATTACCTGCATCCCAGTGACGTGTGGTCAGGGGAGGCACCTGTCATTGTGGAAAAATAATATATAATGATAAAATAATTTATATTGCTATTTTCACCCTGTGGTTTGTACTAAAAAGTACCTATTTTTCATTTAACTTAACCAATTCTGATGATTTTATCTTCAAAATCGCTAAATGTTTGCAGTTTCCCATTCAATGCTTGGAAGCGAAGCCAGTGATGCAGCAGCGAGCTGTAGCGAGCAGAACAGATTCAAGGTGAGGAAGACAGTTCTTTGCCTCAAGGCAGGGGGCGCTCATGATCCCAGACATTATGACTCCACAATTGCAGAGTAAGACAGTAACAGCGAGCTAGCAGCTAGCCATGCAGTAAAGTCAAGTGCAGCGATATATTTATAGTTTTCTCCTCTTACCACAGCAATCACTAATAAATATACCTTTTATATTTATGTATACATAAATATACAATAGTGGCAAATATATGTATACATAAATATACAGTAGTAAAAGTCCTTTGTGCACTTTTACTAACCATAATCAGAGTTTTAAATAAATTTAAATGTCATGAAACATTAATTTTTACTTTACTTTGAAAATCTAACACTGGCTGCTGCCTGTCTAGCTGCGGCAAAGACAACTTATTATTATAAGTTGATAACAATCAACTTATAATCAATAAGTTGATTATTATGCCAGTAATACACTCACCAGCCGCTTTATTAGGTTAATCTTGCTAGTACTGGGTACATTATGCCATGAAGGATTAAGGCAGTTGCCTTAATCCTTCATGGCATAATGCTCTGCTCACACATCAACAGCTATTATTATTTTTATTTCATTTAAAATTATTTAATCGCGAATACAGTAAATAAATACAATTTATAGAAATGGGTGGATGTTTTTTATATCATGGTCCAGAAGAGGATTTTTGTTTCTGTAATTTGCAATGTTTGAAGAAGTATTAATTCTCCCTCTTTCTCGGTTATTATTTATTTTACATTACATTTAGCATTCTTAATTGCACTTTCCGATCCATTTGACAGATTGTTTGTTGCAATTCATTTCTGGAAGTTTGACCAAGGTAGTTCCAGGCAATATACAGTGATCCCTCGTTTTTCCGGGGGGGGGGGGGGTTGCGTTCCGAAAATAACCCACGATAAGTGAAATCCGCGAAGTAGTTACCTTTATTTTTTTACAACTATTACACAACATAATTAAATACTCTACATTGACAACAAAGAACAAAACCTGTTTTGAGATCAGCAGATGTGCATCAATCACGGCATTACTGTGTCATGTCATTAAAGCGTCTCCTCCAAGTTGCTTTGCGAGATTCTCAGCTGTATCTACGGCAGAGCCTCCGGCCACAGTTTTTTTCAGCAGGCATTCAAAGTTTCAATTTCCATCTCCTGAATGGTTAATCTGTAATACGTATATTTCAGCCAATCAGGACGCAGAACACAATGCACTGTGAAAAAACCTGCACAAAAAAAATCCGCGAAGCAGCGAGACCGTGAAAGGTGAACCGCATTATAGCGAGGGATCACTGTAGTTCCACAAACAACTCAGTGGCATTTTTTACTTAAGGCTGCATAGCTTTATACAACAGACAAACTGAGATTTCAATAGCATGATGGAGGCATAGTTGGATTTGTTGTACGGCACCTTTTACAGACAGTCTTCAATTTGCACTTAAAAAAATGTAGCGTAATAAATAATAAAATACCATCTGCTTGCTTTTATTCTGTAATGGGCTTAATTTGCTCTCGTTTACAATCTTCACTGAAAGACATAATGCAACACAACATGGTCTTCTATATAATGCACAAAAGTTTTTGTTTCTTTGTTCAGTCAAGTATGTCACAAAACTTGATGTACATTTACTTGCTATGGTGCCTAGTATTAGTACATTAGTGTGAGAGAGTTTATTACCGGTCCTGACTTGAGAGTGTGTTTGGGTGACAGGCTGCCGGTGCTGTTGAGTGATGTCATGCTGCCATGGGAGGGTGTGGAATGTAGTGAGTCTTTTAGTGGAGGGGGGCTGGCTGGTAGTCCAGGAACAGGACCTGGCACTGAGCAGAGGCTCTTCTTCCTCTTTGATGGAGGGATGAGGGCAGAGGGGAGGAGTGCGGGAATCGGCTCCTTCTCTAAGGCCCGATACACAAGGTGCATGGCCTGAAAGAACATAATCTGCTTTAATAGTTGCATAAAGAGCTTTTCTGAAACAGCAAATGCTCCACAGACATCAGAAAATGTGTCAAATCTACACATAGGCACAAGTATCAAAAAACCTTTAGAGCTGTCAAAATGTCTGTATATAAGACCACAGACACTCTGATTACCTTAACTGGGATTAAACACTTTGCTACTTTTTGATAAAGCTTATTGTTAGAGTAGCTTGGGTTATCCTGAACTGGCTCTGTAGTCATTGTGTCACAGATATGACTGCTGGAGGACATACCGGCCATTTTTACTCACTCCGCCGTTTCCCCCTTCTAAAAGTTCTGAAGAAACATGAAACATCGATTTTATTTATAATGCCCTTTTTATATCAAAAAGATCTCAAAGGGCACATTCACACACTGATGATGGCAAGCTACTTAATAGTAGCCACAGCTGCCCTGTTGCAGTCTGACAGAAGCTATTTTGTGCCATTGGCCCTTCTGACCCCCAGAAAGGCCAGGTGCATGAAGTGTTTTGACCAAGGACACAACGACAGGAGAACAGAAATCGAACCAGCAACTCACTGATTGAGGGACAAACTCCTACTACCCTTGCCGCCATCGTTCCTATCATAATTACTGTTTGCAAGTTAACAAGGACATCAATAAAACTCACCACTGCAAACTCGTCCTTGTCCAGATGGCCATCTTTATCAATGTCACTCAAATCCCAAACCTAATGATGTGAAATAAACAGGAGGAGAGAGACAGTCAGGCCCGGGATTAAAATCTGTTGAAAGCAACACTGTAAAAATGTTTAAAAAAATAAATAAATAAAATTAAAAAAAGAGACTTTCCGTCATGTTGGGTTCACGTCTTTTAGCCCACATACAGAACACAATCAGGAGAAAAGGAAATCAAATAAAAGTTTATTTCAACAACGATGAAATAAGAGATTGTGCGATTCTTGTCCTGTGGATGGGAAGCTGAGGTCATCTGAACTCTGAAGACAATAGGAGAGAGAGATGTTGAAATTGATGGCAAGTTGGATAAGTTGAATTATGAGGAACTGGAATTACCTTACTTGATGAAGTGGTTAGTTTCCACCAGGGGGAGAAGTACTCTGGTCTCTGGGGTTGGGGGTTGTGATCTCTTTGCAGGGGGTTCTTGAGATAATCCAAGTTCCAGTGTGATTGATCTTTAGGGAGAATTCTTTGGAGGGAGATGGAAGATGCAAGGAGCAGTCCCAATAGCCAGCCGAGAAACCAGGAACTGTCAATGATTCTACAGCTGAGATGGAGAGGGACTTGGGCAACCAGTAGGTAAGATCTACGCATCACGAGGGGAAACCAGAAAGCCAGGAACTTGGGCTACACAGTGGGTTGAATCCAAGGTGCCACGAGGAAACAACTGAGTGAGATGCAACAGGAAATTATCACTCAAGATAATCTTAGAAAACTCAGAGAGCAGACTAAGAGGGGCTCAGAGTACCATAACCGGCAAAAACTGAGGTGTTGAAGTGCTGACAGCCCGCTCCTCATATGCTCCTAGAAGACAAGGTGATTGCTCACAGGTGCGCTGAATCTGGACAGCAGGCACGGCCTCCAGGTAAATGCAGCCTCTAGGCACCATTTAGTGGATGACGAGGGAAGCAGCAGGCAAATAGAAAATCTCCACAAAGAGCCAAAACCCCAGTTCCCAACACTTAGAGGTGAGCAATCAGAATGGTGACAGCTTAACCAAGTGGTTCTCAAAGAAATATTCCAAAAATATCCTTCAGGTACCAAACCTGATGCGCTATCACGCCAGTTTTCCCAAGATGATGATCCCACCATCAGCACTATTGTTCCTACATCGTGTTTTGTGGGGGCCCTCACTTGGGAGATCATGGACCAGATATTAGCCATCCAACAACAGGAACCTGATCCTGGGTTTGGTCCTCCCGAGAAGACCTATGTTCCTTCCTCGGTCCGGTCTCTTCTGCTTCATTGGGCCCATACGGCTAGATTTTCATGCCACCTAGGAACTCTAATCAGGTATACCCTAGTCATACCTGATTAGGATATGGTGACCCTAATCAGACAAAGGTTCTGGTGGCCCTCCTTGTACAAAGATGTCAAAGAGTACATGTTGGCCTGTCCCATCTGTACCAGAAACACTCGCCAGCCTTCGAGTGTCCTTCTTCACTCCCTTCCTATACCCAAACGCCCCTGGTCTCATGTGGCCCTTGATTTTGTTACGAGCCTTCTGGTCTCTAAGGGCTTTTCCAAAATCCTCACCATTGAAGATCTCTTTTCTAAGGCCTGTCACCTGGTTCCACTCTGGAAGTTGCCATCCTCCTTTGAGACAGCTGAACTCCTCTTGACACACGTTTTCATGGCATTCCATGTGAAGTTCTCTGGGACAAGGGCCCCCAGTTCACCTCCAATTTATGGAAGGAATTTTGCAATGCCCTTGATGCCAAAGTGGTCCTGAGTTTTCATCCTCAAACCAATGGCCAAACCGAGAGGATCAACCAAGAGCTTGAATGTACATTGCATTGTCTGTGTGCTTCCAACCCATCCTCCTGGAGCTCACAACTTATGTAGGTGGAATATGCGCACAATACTCAAGTCTCCTCAGCGACTGGCTTCTCCCCTTTTGAAGCCTCATTGGAGTATCATCCACCATTGTTTTCCACTGATGAAAAAGAGTTGTCTGCCACCTATGTTCATCATTTCATCCACAAATGTAGGCACACAGGGAAGAATGTCTCTGCCGCTCTAGACTGCACTTCTGTTCAGAATTTCCGCCTGGGTGACCGCAAAGGGTTCCTGCATCTGTGTATCAACCTGGACAAAAGGTATGGCGTTCCTCCAGGGACATTCACCTCAAAGTATCTTCGAGGAAGCTTTTGCCCAGGTTTATTGGTCCCTTTGAAAGTCAATCTCAGCTCCATCTCTGTTCACCTTAAACTCCCTGATGGCCTGCAGATTCATCCTGTCTTCCATGTCTCTTTGTTCAAACCTGTGGCTATCAGTCCCTTATGTCCCCCTTCCAGACCTCCTCCATTAACATTGAATATCGAGGGACATCCGGCTTACCTGGTCCAGAAGATTTTGGATGTATGCCGTTGGGCCTGGGGCTTCCAATATTTAGTGAAACTTGGAGGGATACGGTCCTGAGGAACACTTTTGGGTTCCTCGTTCATTTATTTTGAATCCTTCCCTTATTGAAGACTTTGAGGTGTCTCAGCCATCTTGTTCGGCTTGGCTGCCAGGTGGCGGCTGTTGAGGGGGGGTTAGTGTTGGGTTCTGTTGCATGAGTGTTTGTGTGTACTTGTGAGACCTCTTGTTCCCCTTAGGATCTTTGTTGCAGGAGCTACTGCAGCCAGCTGTGGACAGTTGGCTCATCAGCAGGCTGCTGGATATAAGGAAGGGTTGGAAAAGCATTTGATGCCTGATGATTAATCAATCTGGTAGTCTCAAGCCCTCTGAGATCTAAGATTCTCTCTGTGTTTTACAAAGTTATTTTACCTGTGTGTCTTCAGGTGGCTTCTGAAACTCTCTGGACTGAAAGCACTGAAGACCCTTGTAGATGAATGCTCCCTTCAATCCAGCCTCAGTGATACCTGCCTGCCTGCTCTTCCACGAAAAGATCCTGCAAGCAACTCTTGGTTCAAATCTCCTTCAAGTCAAACTCTCAGGACTATTGAAACCTAGACTGATCTCACCAGCAGAATCCAACATCCCTCCAACACCCATGACTCACCCCAGAACCATAAGATAACTTTTGATTTCACCTTTAAAAGGATACTCATCTTCACCCTGCCAATATTTACCCAGTGTTTTCTCCAGGCCCCGCTGAATCCAGATCCCTCCCTGAAGGTTTCTGTGCTGAACATTTTCTTTGTACATATTGTAAATAAACTAGGTATCACTTTATTTGACGGTGTGTGCATAAGACTGACATGACACTGTCATAAACAATGAAATAACACCAATAATGTGGAACAGGTAGAACCGAATCTTTTCTCTTGTTTGGCGTGCAGCGACTGTAGAAATGTTTCCACACATGTTATTGCTCAGGGTCATTTTAAATGAACTGAATTGACTATAAGAATGTGAATACGAACTCTGGCTCCTGCATCTTGTCTCGTTGTTATTGTGCTCCCGTTTTTGTTTTATCTGTCATGAATATTAAGGAGTCTTTATGAATGTTGTCATGAAGTGTCATTCGGTAAATAATGACACTTTTAATGCAAATTGCTTTAAAAGTTGCCTTGAAAGTCCATTAAAAGTGCCAACGTTGCATTAAAGTGTCATTATTTACAAAATAGTGCAAAGTTGGCACTTTTAATGGACTTTCAAGGCAACTTTTATAGCAACTTTGCATTAAAAGTGTCATTATTTACCAAATGACACTTCATGACAACAGTCATAGACATTCAGAAAGACTTTATGTTCATGACAGATGTTATGTCAATGTTTATGACAGTGTCATGTCAGTCTTATGCACACCCCTTCAAATAAAGTGTTACCGTAAAGGATATTTGCATTATCATTCTGGTGTCTGCTGTGTGATTCTGCATGTGAATTTAACAACTCCCAATGAACATGACACTGTCATTGCCATCAAAGGACATATAACGTCCTTGAGATGAAGTATTTATTTTCCCCCATGATTTTCAAATAAATTCTTTAAAAAATTCAGAAAATGTGATTGTCTAGATATGTTTTCTCATTTTTTCTCTCATAGTTGAGGCATATTTATGATTTCAATTACAGGCCTCTCTCAGCTTTTTAACTGAGAGAACTTGCACAACTGGTGGCTGACTAATTACTTTTTTTTCCCCACTGTACATCTACAGAAAAATAAGGTAATTTTTATTTTTATATTTTATTTTTAGCCTTTAATGTTATTAATACATTAAAGACAAATGCTTTCAACACTTAGCTGGGAAACAACTAACAGAAGGTTAGTGTGATGGCCAAAACCCATGGCCACATTCTTAAGTCGGTAACTCTTTTTTGCACAATTTCTTTCTTTATTTTTGGATGTTTCGTTTAGCCAAATATAGTTTTACTGTAACTTTTTGTTAGTGATTGTATTATGTTTATTTACCCCTATTGTGTCTTCATGGTCTGATCAGCCAATAGATATACCCCCGAGTCTCATTTCTTTGTTAGGTCAGTTGTTTGTGCAGCCAGTTTGTTTGCATGTTTGCCTGAGTTCAGTTTTGTTTCTTTGACCTCTTATGAGCTCAGATATCTTTTCCTCATATGTATTTTGTGCTAAAATAAAAAAATATATATATTTTTTCTTTCTAATATTTCCTGACTCCTCCTGTTTTCAATTCAGTCCATCACAATTAGGGTCAGAGTGTGAGACTTTTTGTTAAAGGAACAGAAAATGACAATTGTGTATACTTTTCAGTGGAAATGCTGCTTGTGGTTTTACCAAAATCAAGTTTTTAGCCTCTGTTTCTCTCCCTCAGTCAATTAAAGATCAGGGACCATAGACAGCTCCGTGACAAAGGTTCACAAGACAGAAGCTAGGCCTTGTTGGAAAAAAGACAGAAGCTAAAAACCTAAAAAATATATACATTTCCAACAATACATCTTGACTTCCCCATCTCGACACTTGTGTCAAGATGGAGAGGACAAAGCATGACGACACAATGAACATGACGACACAATTTTTGTCCCATCGTTATATCAACAAGAGTCAATTTTGATGCTTCCAAAGAAGTATGGAGAGTCTTTAAGCTGCTGCTTCCAAGCTCCGAGGGATGGGCTTCCACCTTGATTGTGACTTTTAAACATGTCTTTGCATAGAATGGACACTCCAAATAGATTAGAACTAAAGCTATTCAGAATTGCCATATATACCTTGCCAAGGACATCTAGAGGTAGTTTGGAATTGATGAGGACTGGTCTGACCTTCTCTCCTGACAGAAGGCCGTTGACAGGTGCCAGACTTTCAAAAATCCCGTCAAATTTATTCTTCTCCTCAGGCTAAAGGAGTAAGAACACCACATTTCAGACAATCAACTGGTTACATATATTTATATATCAGGAAGTGATATATAAATAAATAAAAAGACAATGACCTCACCATTTTCTCACTTTCTGAAGTTAAATCAGAGAAAACTTTTCTTGTTTTTGGCCGATTTAAGTTAATGTATTTTTGTGTCTGGAAAATGTGCTGTTTCAAAAACCTTCTGGCTGTAATGTCACAAATCACTGTGCCTCACTTAGTAACCCTAGCAAAGCCCAGCTAGTCATGTCAGCGAAGTTTGGCCCATCACCAGTAGCAGTATTTACTGCCCTGCAAGTTTTAGGTGTTCCATGTTCAGCCCAGCTGATTTGAATTGATGGCAGGTTAACAGGCAATTGCTGAACTGCAATCAGCTGAATCAGGTGTGTTAAAGCAGGGAAACATGTAAAATATGCAGGGCAGCGTTCCTTGAGGACCAGGGTTGGGAAACACTGCCCTGTAGCAACACAAGTGGAACTCCAGCACACTGTACCGTGGCTGCTGGAAAATAAAGTATTTTGGTCCAAAATGTGCGGATTGACCCCAGAGCAAAAACCAAAGACCTTGTGAAGATGCTGGCTGAAGCTGATAAGACATTGTCATTATCCATATTGAAATGTGTCTTATCTCAAAAGAGGCAAGAAAAAAGCCTTTACTTCAAAAGCCTGATTGCAGTTTATAAATGCACACAGGGACAAAGACCTTCATTTTTGAAGACATGTTCTGTGGTCTGATGAAACTACAGTAGAACTATTTGGCCACAATTACCATTGTTACATTTGGAGGAAAAACAGGGATGCTTGTACCATCCTAACTATGGGGGAAAGGAGGAACTGGCATCATGAGAAAAGAATATTATATAGAAATATTAAAGTAACATCTAAAGACATCAGTCATAAAGGCACAGGCTTGACCATAGATTGGTTTTCCAAACGGAAAATGACCTTACGCATATAGTCAAAATTGTCATAAAGTGGCTTAAAGACAAGAAAGTCCATTTTCTTGTGTGGTCTTTGTGATGGCCAAGCAAACACAAATGCTATGCCTTGTGTTGTATGGCAGTACAACACAAGGCATAGCGTTAATGACAATAATGACAATAATTATTGTCATAATTAAGGCATAGCTATAATTATGCCATAATAATGACAATAATTATAGAGTAATTATTGTCATTATTATGACAATAATAGGGTATTGTCATAACACCCCAATAGGACATTGTGGAAAAAAGCTTTACATCACAACGGCCTGATCTCAAGCCTATTGAAAAGTAGTGAGAAGAACTGAAAAGGCATAGTGAGGTGGTCTACAAACCTAAAGTTTTATCAGAAGGAAAGGGCCAAAACTCCAGCAAACTTGTGAAAAGTTTGCGGAAGGTAATCCAAAATGTTTGACTGAAGACATACTATTTCAAAGACAATCATTTGAAGAAAGTTACAAAAAATTCTTCAAAAATATTCTTGCTAAGTTCTCTGGTGTCATTTTTGTTTTACTAATGAATCTGAAACAAAAAGTTTGGTTGGATTTAACTTCAGATAGTGACAAAAATGTCAAAGTTTTTATTTGGGGGATGCAAACTTGTGCATTCAAGTGTGCACATATGGACACACACACACACAGACACACACAAATAAATATGTATATATATTGCTGGGTTTCAGACACGTGACCCGAATGACGTGTGAAATTCAGACGGAGGGCCGGAAGGGGATTTCTCCGGTTCAAAACAAAGCAAAATGGATCACGAGTATGCTAATGCCCTAAATAGGCTGGAACAGATGAGGCATCTCGAAAAAATACATGTATATTCTCTTCTTCTCTTCTAATCTTGAGGATTTACCTGGTGTCAGGCCATTCACATCACTAACTACCTGGAGCTGCAGACCTCATATAAAACAACGAGCCAGACACCGGCTCGTCGTATACTACCTGAAACTAAATACAGTCATTTAGTTTCAGGTTGGGTCAAGCATTTAGGATCAAACGAAGCATTTAATGGCTGTTGACTTGTTTCTGCCGGGTGAGTTAGCTAGTTGTGCTATTTTATTAAGTAAATAGTCTATGATAACATGCTATCACGAACAACAAACTAACCCATGTTATCAGCTTGGATCTCCTGGTAAATCATTTATTTAGCTTCTGTAAACGCAAAGTCATGCTGCAGTTGTACAATAATGTTAAGTTGCTGTAGGATCCTGGATTCAGGTCCAATGTAGGTCAACCATTTGCACCGATCTATAGAAACCCCATGTTCATGTCCAGACATGAAGCATGTGGGGAATAGTAACAGCTCACAGTGACTGTATGGCTGGGTAGGTTATATTTAATTGATTAATTTAATTTATATTTAATTTTAATTTATTTAATTTTATTTTTTTTTAGCATGAAAGTCCCACTGAAAAAACAACATATTTTCTGTCTGTGACTCGGCACTGAGCTAGCTCCCAGCAACATTAGCGCTCTGGGGACAACCACGGTAGGACACAAAAATATATCTTACCTTACATATGAATGCTTGTCTTTCTAAGTAACTGTCCAATAAAATATCTGAAAATACAATTTAAACAATGCGATCATTACCTGTTAGAGACTGGGCGCTGCAAACTCTGGCATTGTTAGTTTTCACACCTCCTGTTTTTAGCTGTAGATTATTGATCCACTTTTCTAAGCTTTTTTCTGTAAGTTTTTTTAAATTAACTTCCTTGTGACCAACTACCATCGAAACGCAAAAATTACGTTTATCTTTCTCTCTATTAGAACGGTTGGAACAACCATACAGGACACTGACTGTAGACATTTTGATGCTGGATTAACAGAAATAAATGGGCTGCATTTACTTCCTGCCCTCCATGTGCATTGGGTGACGTCGGTACTACGTCATTTGCAACCTAGCAATATATATATATATATATATATATATATATATATATATATATATATATATGGAATATTTGACCTTTTTTTTAATGACGGAAAAATTTTAAGCTCGTCCTCATTTTATAATTCACAACCTTGACTGGTGCACGTGGGCAGGCATTATAGACTTTACGTACAGAGTACATCGCAGATTTAACTAAAATCAATCTTTTCTGATTATCATCTCACAGATACTGAACTAAATGGGTCTTTCTGACCAGGAGCTGACAGTGTGTTGAAGAGTTATGGACCGGACTCTTTGGAGTGTATCAAGAAGTCCATTCCAAACTGTGGTTGAAATGGCGCATTTAATTCCAGACTCCAGTACATACAGAACAGAGAAAAATAAAGAGAATGAAATGTTATGCTAATCTATTTATAATCTAAACAGAGGAGCCAGCAGTTTATCTTTAGGAAATAAATAAAGGTGCAGAAGTTAATTAGACCATAACCTGCACAGTGCACAATCTGTAATACCCTAACCCTAACCCGCTCCACCTCTGCGAAGATTTAAACTTAACTCACCCACCGGTTTTAACAAACAGAGCTGGAAGATGTTACCCTCCCGTGGTCTTAGCGCAAAGTCTAAGAGGATCACAGTACATGTAACATCTGTCCGTTTTGAGGAAGCGAAACCACAGAAAAAAAAATCCTCTTAAATGCACATGCCCGGTCAGCACATAGGGTAAATAGCTCGCAGAGTTCAATTGATCGGGATGAACAATGGCACAGATGAGGACCAGGAGTAATTTGTGAGGCACTGTGTATTCATATCCCAGCAGCTGATGTGCTCATCATTTGAATGAACTTGTTTAATTTCATTTATAAGTTATTGGGGCCGTAGTCAGTGGTTTTTGTCACTGCTGAGAAAAATTTAGAAGGGTTCATCTGCTTTATGTGTGATGGGATATGGATTTGTGGTTCAACTAGGTGAATATTAACTGAACAGCATAAAAAATGTGGCTGAATAGCCTATGACAATATGATTATAATTTGAGGGTTAAAAGTAGAACACACACACAATGGCACAGTTGGTAGAGCTGTTGCCTTTGCAGCAAGAAAGTCCTGGGTTCAATTCTCAGCCTGGGGTCTTTCTGCATGGAGTTTGCATCTTCTCCCTGTGGATGCATGGGTTCTCTCTGGGTACTTCCTCCCACAGTCCAAAAACATGACTGTCAGGTTAATTGGTCTCTCTAAATTCTCCCTAGGTGTGAGTGTGTATGGTTGTTTGAGACACACACACACACACACACACACACACACACACACACACACACACATATATATATATCGACTCACTGATCCACACCACCAGGATCTACAGCACTGACATTGGGATGTCATTCGGACTAGAGAAGTGTGGTCGGATGGTTACAAAGAGAGGGAAGGTCGTCCGCACAGAAGGGGTCTCACTCCCAGAGGGAACAATAGCAGACATAGAGCACAGTTACAAGTACCTGGGAATACCACAAGCAAATGGCAACCTCGATGAGGTCACAAGGAAAGGAGCCACAGCCAAATACCTCCAACGAATAAGACAAGTCCTGAGAAGCCAGCTCAATGGCAAGAACAAGATCCGTGCGATAAACAGCTATGCCTTACCAGTAATCAGATACCCTGCAGGAATAATTAGCTGGCCAATGGAGGACATGAAGACCTCGGATGTTAAGACTCGGAAACTACTAACCATGCATGGAGGGTTCCACTCCAAATCCAGCACCCTGAGACTGTACACGAGCCGTAAGGAAGGAGGCAGAGGACTAGTGAGTGTGAGAGCCACTGTCCAGGATGAAACATCCAAGATCCATAAATACATCAAGGACAAAGCCTCAACGGACGATGTGCTCAGCAAATGTCTCAGACAATGGGGAACAGAGGACGAGGTGCTAGAGGAACCATCATGGGAGGACAAGCCCCTTCATGGGATGTACCACCGACAAATAACTGAAGTGGCTGATATCAGGAAATCCTACCAATGGCTGGAGAAAGCTGGACTCAAGGACAGCATAGAGGCCCTCATCCTGGCCGCCCAGGAACAGGCCCTAAACACCAGAGCAATAGAGGCTCAGATCTACCACACCAGACAAGACCCAAGGTGTAGGTTGCGCAAGGAGGCCTCTGAGACAGTCCAGCACATAACAGCAGGGTGCAAGATGCTGGCAGGGAAAGCGTACATGGAACGACATAACCAAGTGGCGGGCATAGTGTACAGGAACATCTGTGTAGAATATGGACTGGAAGCCCCGAGATCAAAGTGGGGAACACCCCCAAAGGTGGTGGAGAATGACCGAGCTAAGATCCTGTGGGACTTCTAGATCCAGACAGACAAGATGGTAATGGATGGTGGTGGATAAACAACAGAGGAAAGCCGTTGTGGTAGATGTAGCAATACCAAGTGACTACAACATCAGGAAAAAGGAGTACGAGAAACTGGAGAAATACCAGGGCTTCAGAGAGGAACTGGAAAAGACCTGGAAGGTGAAGACCACAGTTCTAGGCACAGCCAAGATATTACGCAGAACCCTCAAGCTCCCAGGCCTCTACCTCTCAGCTCAGGTAGAGTACCTGAGCTGAGAGTGAGAGTGAGACAGAGAGAGAGAGACACTACCTGAGAAGGGAATTTTGCGCTAGACTTTCTTGCTGTCCGTCACTTTGACTGACAGCATAAGGAAAATCCACCATGTACTATTTTCACTTGTCAAATTAACTAAACTGCATTTTTTATGCAGTTTAGTTAATATTTACTTGAATTACAAGCAAATCAGCTGCTGGGTTCTGAACGCACAGTCTCACAAATTCCTCCTGGTCCCCATCTGCATAGAAATCTGCGCTAGTTCATCAGTCAGTTGGATCTGTCTGATCAAACTGATCAATTGAACTCTGCCAGCTTTTTACCCTGTGCATGGTCCGGTGTGTGCTTTTAACCAGATTTTATTGTGTGGTTTCACATCTCCGAAACGGATACATGTCGGGTCTGCCGCGCTCCATGAGGGTCAATCTACTCCTGGGTGCAGGAGGGTAATGTCTTCAGCTAAATTTGTTGAAACAGCAAAGTGAGTAAAGTTTAATTCTTCTTAGTTGTGTAGCGCACTGCGCATGTTATGGTCTAATTAATTTCTGCACATTTATTTATTTCCTAAAGATAAACTGTCAGCTCCTCTGTTTAGATTATAAATAGATCAGCACAACATTGCATGCTCTTTAGTTTTCTCTGGTCTTTAATGGAGACTGAAATTAAACGCACCATTTCAACCAAAGTTTGGAACGTGCTTCCTAAGCAGATCCCCCAAAGCGTCCGGTCCATAACTCTTCAACACGCTGTCAGCTCCCGGTCAGAAAGATGCATTTAGTTCAATCAATCAATCAATCAACCAATTAATCAATCAGTCAAATTTTATTTGTATAGCACATTTCAGCAGCAAGGCATTTCAAAGTGCTTTACATAATTAAAATAAAAATTGATTAAACAGTGAGAGAAAGATATTTTGAAAAAGATTAAAAAAGATAAAAACATTAGACAGTGTGACAGAGAAATAAAAAGAAGTTAATAACTAGATGAAAAGTAAAGATAAAAACATTAAAAACATTGAAGACATCAAAACCCGCAATTTAGCCATAGGCAACTCTAAACAGGTGGGTTTTAAGTTGAGATTTAAAGGCTCTCAGTGTTTCAGCTGTTTTACAGTTTTCTGGAAGTTTGTTCCAGATTTGTTGTGCATAGAAGCTGAATGCTGCTTCTCATCGTTTGTTTATGGTTCTGGGGATGCAGAGCAGAACCAGAACCAGAAGATCTGAGGGGTCTGGAAGGTTGATACAACAGCAGATCTTTAATGTATTGTGGTGCTAAACCGTTCAGTGATTTATAAACTAACAACAGTATTTTAAAGTCTATTCTCTGAGCTACAGGGAGCCAATGTAGGGACTTTAAAACTGGTGTTATGTGCTCTATCTTCCTGGTTTTAGTGAGAATGCCAGCAGCAGCGTTCTGGATCAGCTGCAGCTGTTTGTTTGATTGATTTGTTAGTCAGACCTGTGAAGACGATGTTGCAGTAATCAATGCGGTTAAATATAAACGCATGGATGAGTTTCTCTAGATCGTGCTGAGACATTAGTCCTCCAATGCTGGTGTCCATGAGATGATATTCAAAAACATTTTTTTATTGATTAATTTTAGCTGCCTCTGCGATGAACTCTTTGCGTAAAGTTTATAATGTCTGTCCATGTGCACCAGTCAAGGGTGTGAATTATAACCTGTCAAAATGGCAGCCGAGCTTTGAATTTTTCCATTGTTTAAAAAGAAAAAAAATCAAATACAGAAAATATTCCGTTAACGCGACTATGTTGCTGTCTTTACATACCTTAACAGCCCACAGCAATTCACAAGACAAAGAGGTTGTGCTGCTCAAAGAGGGACTGCTGGTATCCTTCTGGAATCAGACAAACACATGTCAACAGGCTTTGCATGTATTGTAAATAGTCTTTGTTTTTAATGCACAAATACACATTCAGATTTTACAACAACAAAAAATACTACTCATTTGCACATTCCTTGGTATGCAATTTTTCTTCATTTTAATCTTCATTTATTTTTATGTGTAAAAGAACTAACAAACATGAGGGCAACAGACAATCCCATTGTTCACCATTACGATTTAACGCTCTACTGTTTAGATACCTTCTCCTGGGCTGCCTGGACAAGCTAACAGACTTGTTAGTTTGTCCAAGTCTGTCCAAGGGAAGTCCATTTAGCCTCAAGGTTGGGTTATACCAATACACTAGAGGTCTAAGTTGGGCCGACAAGTAATAATCCTCCAGGCGCGGTATAGGGGTGAAAAGTGATGACAATTCTAGGGGCCCTGACCAGCAGGGGGCCCTCCACAATTTAATTATTTATCTTTTGTTCATAGACATAAAATTAAAAATTTGGGGTTCTGTCAAATACAAAATTAATCATATTGTATTTTCAAAGATTGTTTTTAGCAGTAAAAATCTAATGTTGCCCCTCCCAGACCAAAAAACACACATCCGTTTTTGCTCTGAACACCCTATCTGTGTTAAATGGTTCGTTCCTGCTTGGAGCGCTTAACAGTGACGTATGCAGCTACAGTCAGTAGAAGCTGCAGCTGAATGCAGCTGCCACGAAACAACTGTGGCAGTTACTATGCTGCTAAGAAAAGTTATAAAATCAAGTTTTCAAAAACAAAATAGAGGGAGAGAGAGAAAAAGGCAAGAGTGTTAATTTATAACCCAGTTTTTCTCCAAGAGAGGTGGGTAGACTGTGTGAGATTATCAACCATTTAGCATAATTAGCTTAGCTACATACTAGCAGTGAGTGAATGAGGCTAATTCACAGTGCTAAGTGCGTCCTACTAGTTCCAATTGGTTGTTTTGGTCAGAATGGTGTTTTACTTTAACCAGTAATAGTAATTCAGGAAGGAGATGGAGGAGATTGATTGCTTTCAGATTATTTGTCTGATAACAAACTGATAACAAACAAATAGACTCAAAAAATTGTAATAGCAGCTGAACAGGGGGCCCAATCTAATCTTTTGTCAGGGGGGCCACGATTCCTGGCGGCACCCCTGCCTCCAGGCAAGGCAGACCCATACCTCCCCGAACCACAGGTAGCTACAAGGACCTCAACTGGGAGTGTTTCAAAAATGTATCACTGTCTTGGGAGAACATTTATCTTTATTGTTCAGATTCTGCTGCCGAGGTCAAGAAGAAGCAGGCGCCACCTGTCCAGATCCTCCGGAAAAACTTAAGAGACCACTGTACTGAGCCCCATTGAAAACCTCATGCTTATTGCACCAAATATTTATTTCTGAAATCTTCCTGGGTTAAAACATTAGTATTACTGTTTCTAAATTAATATGAACTTGTTTTGTTTGCATTATTTGACATCTGAAAGCACTGCATCTGTTTCATTATTTTGACCATTTCTCATTTTCTGCAAATGAATGCAAAATTTTTGCTTGGAATTTCGGAGTCATGTCAGAAATTCACTGAATAAAAGGACAATGTTCATTTTAAAACATAATACTATAAAAAATAAAATCAGAGAAACTGTTAATTTTAAGTGATCTCTTCATTTTCTCCAGAGCCATAGTTTCTTATTTTTCCATTTGTAATTTATGAAGCCCTCTAGAACAGTGGTCCCCAACCCCTGGTCTGTGGACCGGTACCAGTCCGTGGACCAATTGGTACCGGGCCGCGCAAAAAATAATTAAATATTTCCGTTTTATGTATTATTTGAGTCTGGAGGATCTTTTATCTTGAAAATTCTTTAACCAGATTCTCTCGGTTACTTGCGCGCCAACGCTGAGCCCACAAGCAGCAAAATGAGTAAGAAACAGATCCGATGTCTTTGGAAAGTTTCTTTGCACAGGGGAAAAGGCCCAGAGAAGAGACAGGTGGATGGATTTATCCCGGACCGGTAGGTGAGTCAAACATTCCAAGCCGCTCTGTGTAACATGCGGGCTTGTTACATGCCCGCATGACATATCGGTTGCGATATGTCAGCAATCGGCTCGCTAATGAGGCAATGAAGCTTCAAACTGCTTCACCACATAGAGACCAAGCAGGCTGTGGAAATAAGCAACACTTCGGGTGTCATTGTCTCCCATCACTCCCTGATGGGACCGTCTCGTTGCAGAGAAACAAGCTCAGGGCTCCCGTTAGTCATTATCATGAGTTAAAATTTTCACAAAAGTAAAATGCTCGTTTTTGTGGCGCATCTGTATCTTATTTTGAAGGGATATGTAAACGTTACCATAGCGACCAGAGTCAGAGAGCGTTTGGGCAGTGGTCGAGTAGAGCTTGTGAGTCATAAGTCTGGTTTAGACGGCAATTGTCGGCTGATTCTCCAAACCTCTGTGACCACAGAGCTGATAAAAGTACAACAGGATCGATCGGTTCGTGTCTCCAGCCACACGACAGGAGCAACATGAACCGATTCCAGTCACGAACATCGCGATTCCAGAAGAAATCCACAAAACTCCCAACATAGCATACGGGAATTTAGAATAACCAAACACGGATGACGATGTAGAAGCAATAGTGATGGTTTGTGGAGTCATTTTAAGAGATGAAAGACGTAACAAAAAGAAAAGGCGGTGGATAAAAGACGACGGGAGCAGCCGCTCTATTTGCTGCACTATG
The DNA here is from genome assembly GCF_051168715.1 of Poecilia mexicana. Lineage (NCBI taxonomy): Eukaryota > Metazoa > Chordata > Actinopteri > Cyprinodontiformes > Poeciliidae > Poecilia > Poecilia mexicana. Next base: position 31,097,867 of record NW_028263373.1, read on the forward strand.
ATTTGGAGGCGACTCTGTTTTTTTATAGTTAACATTTTTAACTGAATAAACATAAACATATATAATAACGACCTTTACATAAAATAATAAACATTTCCACATATCATCTCCGATATCCACCGGACTCTCAGTTGCGCGATATTTCAGCTGTTTTGGATTCCCCTCTGTTCTTACGTCACCGCGCTTTCTGATTGGCTACCTGTCACATTCAGCAGGTTGTATTCTCGTTCCCAGTCAGGGAAAACCCCACAGGCTGCGATAAAAGGGCCAAGAAAACCTAAATTGGGTATATTCAGGATTTAGCGGGAACACCAACATGCAGAAGCCTTATCTGACGGTTCTCCCCCACCCCCCCACCCCCCGCTCCCCTCTGTGTTGGTAGTCTGAATGAGAAAGTGATGTTTTCATGTGCAGTTCCATCTCAGCCTTACACAAACAGACATAAACATGCAGTGAATAAATCGATTTTCAATTAGTTTTTTGCACCAAAGATTTAAGAATAAACACGTTTTCACTGAGGCTTTTTATATGTGTATATATTTGAAATTTTAAATTGACATTTGTGACTGTATACAAAGTAGACCAGCAAATATTGCAGCCCCCCCACTTTTATGAAATCAAACAAAATGGGTGTCAAACATTAGTGCTATGTTTGTGCTGGTTTGTGCTGCAAAAATTTTCGTTTGTGCCGCTATCATTTTAAAGATATAAAGAAAGTTGGATTTCATAAAAGTGGGGGGGCTGGTTGACCTTTTAACCTTTACACTTTCATTAATATCTTCAAAGCCAAAGCAGCACAAACAAAAAATTTTGCTGCACAAATCAACACAAACGTAGCCGAGTTGATTGACACCCATTTTGTCTGATTTGAAGAAGGTGGGGGGTTGGCTGACCTTGGATGACCTCTGGAAACATTTCTTTATATCTTTAAAATGATCGCGGCACAAACGAAAAATTTTGCTGCACAAACGTAGCACAAACGTTTTACACAAATTTTGTCTGATTTGAAGAAGGTGGGGGGGGCAACTTCACTCAGGTTAGTTTTAAGACAATAATCGGTTGTGTTGACACATCTTGAGCTTTAATAAATAACTTTTTATTAGTAATATAAAACAGGGTTGTTTCTGTAGATGTTACCCTGTATTTTCTTGAAGAGGTGGGTTCATATGTCACGTATTTTTTCTCATTTATCTCATTTTAAACCTTGTTGAAGACCATTACATTTCTTAACATCTAAACCTTCCAATCCAAACAAGGCTGAAGACTCAGTCATAACAAAAGAATGAAAAATAGTGTGCTATAAAGATAATTTCACTTACAAACTGTGGAGGAGGGACTGTTTGGTTGATGCTAGAAACACTGACTTCCTGACCACTCTGCGCACAGGCCACCAGACGGAGAGCAACATAAAATCCCTGAATGAGAAAGAAAAATAGTATCAGACACAACCTAAAAATGATATTGCCAAAAGAAAAACAAATTGCACATTTATTACTGAAATGTGTATATGAATAAAAAAAAATACATATTAGATATAGTTGGAAAAAAGATGAACATTTATTTTTGATTTTTACCACTTCATATTTTCATTTTAAGATGTTTGATAGTAATTTATCTTTATTAATAAAAAAAATAGACTTTTTTTTTTTTTACAAGTACAGACTTCCTCACCTGTTTGTCCAAATAGCCTTTTCCCTCAGGATCAGCCAAATCCCAAATCTGTAAAACAAAACACACAAAATAAAATAAGAAATTAACTGAATTGGTTATTGCTTCACTGCCTCTCTGTCCTGAGAGGGAGTTGGAAAAGTATCCTCTTTACCACACCCCTTGTGACACTTTATATGTGTATATATGACTTAGGACTCTTTGACCACAATGTCATTTCCATGGCATTGACATCATCATGCAGTATATGCAAGCCTAAACTTAATATTGGTTTTAGAAATCTAAACAAAATCAACACAGAACTTTGGTCAATGGACATTCAGCATCTTTCCACATACTCTTCATCACCAGATGAAGCTGTGAATTACTACAACAACCATATGATTAGCCTCCAAGACAATCATGCTCCTGTAAAAACCAGAGCAGCGCCCACTGTAGAGGGCGCTGCTGTCTACAGTGAGCTCTCTACACCCGCTTAGCACCCTGGTTCACAGATGAGCTTCGGAAGATGAAGGCAGTATGGCAGGTTCTTGAATGGCATTGCATACTCTCTGGCCTTAATGTCCACAAACTAATCTACCGGGAACACAAACAATATTACTCAAAGTACCTTAGACAGCTAAAGTTACAATTTTATTTCAATAACATCAGAAATTGTCCAGAACCTGTCGTCACTTTACTTAGATTGAATAACATTAACTGTGAACACCTTCATTCAGGACATGCTGTGATCTTCCTGGGGGTGCAGACAGTCTCGTTGACGAGGAGGGGCGTCTTCTAAGATTGGGAAAATCTTTTATATCACCCAAACAATATTTGTCAGTTCAACAAATGGTGAAGGGCAATACATTTGCACATATGTATTGCAACGTTTGAACTTTTTCTTTTGGGACGTCTAACAACCAGCTGAAGCCACAGCCAGGTCAACTAATGAGTAGCTCCGCAAAAAGCCTCTCGATGTTCTGGAGTGGCTTAGCTAGTCTCCAGACCTGAACCCAATAAACAATCTTTGGAGGGAGCTGAAAATCCATATTGCCCAATGATAGCCTCGAAATCAGAAGGATCTGGAGAAGATCTGATTGGAGGAGTCGTTCAAAATCCTTGCTGTCTTGTGTGCAAAGCTGGTCAAGAACTAAAAGAAATGCCTGATATCTGCAATTGCAACAAATATTTCTGTTCCAAATATAAGTTGTTTTTCTGCTGTCATAAAATAAAATGCAGTTATGTAGTTTTAAAAATTACACAATGTGATTTTCTGGATTTTTGTTTTAGATTCTGTCACTCACAGTTGAAGAGTACCTATAATAAAAAATATAGAATTCTAAATGCTTTGCAAGTAAGAACATTTGCGAAATCAGCTGTGTATCAAATATTTATTCTCCCAACTGTATGTAAAATGCACTCCTATGTTTTTGTATACAACAACCTACACCAGCAGTGTACGGGCAGCAGCTGAAACTCCAAGGCACAGAATACAGTGACAGAACATACAGAACTTTTTGGACATAAAACTGGATATAGTAAGTCCAGTAAGCTGCTCTGTCTCAGCAGATTCAGCTTTACGTGTCTGATGTTTGTTAAAGGCTCTTATGAATAGGTGTTAATTTCACTGCTGTGTTTTCCTTAACTGCTGCTACAGCATAACAAGGCTTACCTTCCCCAATGTACTGTCAGGTAGTCCAGACTTTTTGAGAAAAAGCGCTGCTTCTGTTGGTCCTACTTTGCCAGTGTTTTCAGGATCCACCTTAAAAAATATCCACAGAAATTTTAGTCAGTCATGTAATGGTGCATTCACACCAAACGAGTTGTGCGCGTCTGGTTTACAGTGAAAGCCTATGTGGAGGCACGTTGAGCGATAATGGCGCATTTCTACAATCTAGCACGGCTTGATTGGAAGCATTTTGAGCATTTGACATGTCAAGTGCGTCCAACAAATGGGTGATTTTGACGCATCTGATGCGCCTCCACATAGATTTTGAACCAGATGTACCTAATGCATGAAACGCTAGGTGTAGAGCAAAATGTCAAGTGTCTGCATCAAAGTGCAGACGCTTAAAGGGTCAGCTGCGTTTTTGACGCGCTTCACCTATTTGTTGTAAACACACCATAAGCTATGTTCTTTTATTTCTCAGAAGTAGTAAATAGGTTAGATAGTCACATTAGAGGGGTCATCATCTTACCCGTCTGTAGAAGTTCTCATAAACAGGATTCCCGCTCACCACCTATCGCAAGATGTTTTGACAATCAATAACAACATTTGTGATGTTAAAGCTGAATAGGGTAAAACTATGCATACATACACACACACAGACATACACACACATACATATATATACACGTATATTAGCAATTCAAACAGTTAATCAAATTATGGTTGTTGATTAATGGTTTATTAGATTAAAATGAATTTGAATCGATTAATAATGTTCACTTAGACCTTTTTTTAGTGTTGCAGTTTGGCCGCGGAGCCAGTTTATAGAGAAACTAAGATGGTGGAGGGATCCCAGAATGGAAAGTAAAAAGGTCCAAACAGAGTGTAGTGTGAGATGCAAAATGGGATGCATTTTGACTGGGGGTGCATCAATTGCAGTTTTCTAGCCGAACCTCGATTACCTATCTTTTAAAAAGCTTAACATGCCAATTCTGAATTTAGCCGATACCAATTTTTTTGGTCTGAAATGTTAACCAAATGTTTTGGTCAAGAAATTTGTTGAGTTGACAACAGTGGGGTAACTATTGTTAATTGTAAGCGTGCAGACATAACTTGGTGGGCCGGTCTGTCAGTCAAACCTTTCTCACCGGAGAAAAAAAGAGGACAGTGTCACGATCCGTGTTTCTGTGTGTTTATTTTTGAGATTGTTCAGTCCTGTTTTCCTGTGAGTCTTTGTCCTGTCCTCCCCGTTGATTGTTTCCCAGGTGTGTCTCATCCCCTTGATTACCCCGTGTGTATTTAAACCCACCTGTTGTCCTTGTCTCACGTCGGATCCTTGTCGTTTGCGTATGTCGCCTGTTTCTCCGTGCTGTTCCCTGTTGTTCCGTTCTTGTATTATTTATTATTAAAATCATCACTTTTCACCTACCTGCTGGGTCTGCGTGCGTCCTCATCCTCACCACATCCACCATTTCATGACAGTAGGATCCGACCACAAACTACGGTGAGGAACGTTACCATCATGGACGCCAGGACTAATCCCTGGTGGGGTAAGCGGCTAGTGCTCTGCCCACCAGGGGTCGGACCCCGCCGCCATTGCCGCCCTGAGCCGCCGGAGGTCCTGGCCCCTGGGCGGCGCCAGCAGCTGCCTCCGGGCCCCTGGGCGCCGTCCGCTGCATGTGAGCAGCCGCCCGCTCCAGAGTTCCCCGAGCTTCCAGAGTTTCCTGTGGCTCCGCCCCCTGAGTTTGCGGACGAGCCTCCGTTTCCCAGTGCTCCTCCCGAGTCTCTGCCCCCCGAGTCTGCTCCTCCCGAGTCTCCGCCCCCCCGAGTCTCTGCCCCCCGAGTCTGCTCCTCCCGAGTCTCCACCCCCCGAGTCTCCTGTGGCTCCGCCCCCCGAGTTTGCAGACGCTCCCCCAGAAATTCCTAGTGCTCCCCCAGAGCCTCCAGCCGGCCTTCCTGCTGGCCCGCCAGACCTGCCTCCTCGTCTGTGTTTCCTGCGCCGGCGTCGCCGCGGCTCAAGCTCCGCCTCCGGCGGGAGCTCTGCCTTCTGTGCCGTGGACGGCCCCCGGACTGTTTTCCTGTGTTTTAGTTTCTGTGTCGATTTAGTTTTGTTTCCTGGACTCTAGGCCTCCTGCCGTCGCCCCTCCGCCCACCCTGTTAGGTTGTTTTTTGTTTTTTGGACTTTTCGTTGGGCGTCTGGTAGCCGCCCCTTGAGGAGGGGGTACTGTCACGATCCATGTTTCTTTGTGTTTATTTTTGAGATTGTTCAGTCCTGTTTTCCTGTGAGTCTTTGTCCTGTCCTCTCCGTTGATTGTTTCCCAGGTGTGTCTCATCCCCTTGATTACCCCGTGTGTATTTAAACCCACCTGTTGTCCTTGTCTCTCGTCGGATCCTTGTCGTCTGCTGTCGTATGTCGCCTGTTTCTCCGTGCTGTTCCCTGTTGTTCCGTTCTTGTATTATTTATTAAAATCATCACTTTTCACCTACCTGCTGGGTCCGCTTGCGTCCTCATCCTCACCACATCCACCATTTCATGACAGACAGTGGTTGATTCTTAGACCTTTGCCAAGCTAGATAAGATCGGCTTCACAGATCTCCCAAAATTAGGGAAATTGGCACCGATAAATCGGCTGGTGGATAAATCGGTGCACTTCTAATTTTGACGTATGAACACTCAACAAGTTTCTTGTTATCACTTTAATAATGTTCATGAGGTCAAGAGGCATTACAGACCAGAGTCGACTTCTCTACCAAAACTTACTGATGTGCTACAAAGGTAAGGATGTAATGACAGAAAAGCGGAAAGCATCTGGCAGAAAAATTGTAACATGATGGAAAATAAACATGATGCTAATTCAAGGTTGATTTTGAGGGCTGTTGTCAATGTACTTCATAGAGGGAAGTACATTAAGTACATTCCTTCAAAAGTAGACAATATTTCTGTGTGAATATCTCTGTTCATAAGGAATTAAGTGTGTCACATTCTATTTATTTCATCTTTTCTTTTTCAATTTAGCAACACAAGAAGTTCCTGTTTGTTAAATTTTATAAATTAAGTTTAATAATGTAAGACAACCATATTATTAAAAAAATAGCCCTTTATGTTAAGGAAAGATGGTTGCCCTTCTTGATGCAAAAGAAAATGTACGATTTTAAGAAAAAGGCTGCTTATCCATTAATCATTAAGTCGATCATAAGATCAATCAACTTATATGTATATATAAAAGAATTTTACATGCAATTTTCAGTAGCTGGCGTCACTAATCATTGCAGCTTAAGAATCAAAGGCAATATGTCATCTTCGGCATCACTTACAGGCGTTATTTACTCATTATTTGGAGGACATACGGTTTATGCTAATTTACTGTAATAGTACCATAGTATCACAAGTGCAAAATCAGTTCAAAATAACTTGACTTGGGCATTCTTAATTTAGTATTCAAACTAACTTATTTGGTTCAGACATGATGTCCATGTACATGGATTATGTGTCTATATTCCACATTCTTCTTTTCACACTTTTGTTTCTATGTTTATATAGGCACAAAGTGCAGCTGCAACGCAACTAGCAAGTTTAATCGAATCACATTTCACACTATCAAGATGATAGAATAGTTTAATCCAACCATTGTTAATACATATTTTTAAGATGCGTCAGCATAAGAGATATGAAATGAAGGATCATGTACAGCACAGATTCAACTCTCATCAGCATCACATTTAACCCTTCCTGGTATGTTACGCCATCCTTTCAACCTAGCATCTGACCAACGCTAGCTTTAGGAGTCAGCAGTACAACTGTGTTAGCCCTTAAGCTTGGGACAGGCTTGGTGTCTATGGTGACACTTTTTCTTACATGAGCAGCCATCATCTTTTTTTGAAAAACACCATGTTGTATATACATAAACAGTAGAACCTAGTGTCAGAGGATGCTAATCAATCCGCTAACAAACGCTCAAGGAACAGGCCTAGTTCCACAATCTATCTGCATTATAAGAAAGCCGCGTCGTATTTTCTGTAAACTCCACTTATGCTAATATTTATTGATGGGCGATGCCGTCTGACTTTACCGCTATGTAGTGCTTTCTGTTGAGGCAGATGATAGGGGAAATTGCAGCGTCGTTACCTGGGTGAGAGATGCGAGAGTTGCCATCTTCCCTGCTACTTCTGTGACATCGCTCTCCCCTTCTGAAGCCCAGTGACACGCCTCCTACTGGAACCACTCGTCCAGTCTGCTTTATTTCATCATTAGTGAGCAGTATTAAAATCCCAAAGTAGAGCATAAAATCCAGAATGTCAGGGGCAGAGTTCTGACTGTCTGTACTACTTCGTCTGATTTTCCTATCGTAACACGGATAGATAGCTTTGTCTATCTGTCGGCGCTAAACGTCTAAACTTCCGTCATATTTTCAAACCGAAAACTATAGCGGGTTGTGTTGTTAATTATTATCATCGGATAACATTCTTTGAGTTACAAGACCGAAACTTTTATGGTTAGCATATTACTGGAACAATTTATATACACGACAAAAACACAAAAATACCACTTCCTTCATCAGAATATCCTATCTGTTTAAAATGAAAAGCTACCGTAGTTTTATGCACTATTCTTTTTATTAGAATAGCCTACCTTTAAAAAAAATTTAAATATAGAGGTATTTGTAAGAATGAAACAGTATCGAACAGGGGAAATACGTTTTTATTGAAATTAAATTAAACAGACATCTACACAGATCACTCCAAACTCTTCTTTGCGCATTAATGCGTTGTATGGCAGTCTATCAAATGCAGCGCAGCCACGCAGGTCACTGTGCACCTGAAATGATAGGATATGCTTAACATACACTAACAGGGGTGCTGCCAGAAATCTTGGGCCCCTGACAAAAAATTTAATTGGGCCCCCCACGCAGCATCCTGTTACAATTTTTGAGTCTATTTAACCCATAAAAAGCGTCACAATTTTAAAGGCTTGAGTCTGCCTTGCTTTCTTTGGTTCAATATTGATAATTAGCACAATATTCACTGCTCATGAATTTAACATCCAACAGTCCACATCCAGTATGCGAGTATGTTGCTTAAATATTTTCTATTAGTTTTAGATACTGAAATGTCTCTTCCCAGGAGCAACAGTCAAAAGCAACGTGCAAAATACACATAAAGCAATCCAGACTTCTCAAAAATGCTATGTAGTTGCATTTTATTCAAGCTGCAGTACATAACTTTAATAAAACATATGTTTTCTCCATATTTGTTAAAGCTGTCACAATGTCAGTTTGTTATGAGACAGATAATCTGTGAAAACAATCAATCTCCTCCATCTCCTTCCTGAATTACTATTACTGGTTAAAGTAATACACCGTTCTGACCAAAACAACCAGTCAGAACTAGTATGACGCTGTTAGCACTGTCAATTAGCCTCATTCACTCACTGCTAAATGTGCTAATGGGGGAGAAACAACTTATCATTTACAAGAAACCGTTTATCTGCCGTCAGTGGTAGCTATGCTAACTAAACTGAGCATTCACAGTTTGAATCTGCACAGCTCTGTGCTATGCTAGCTGCAGCACGGCACAAATCGAGGAGGAGGAAGGATGAGCAGCACCACATGAGATTGTGATTGACAGCACTAAAACTCTCCTGCCACTGACTGGTTGTTTCTAGCTCTGGGAGAAGGCAGAGGAAATAGATTTTTCACAGATTACCTCTCATACCATACTGTCACAACATAATGACAGTTTTAAAAAATATGTGAAAAAATATATTTATATAAAAGTGACATACTCCAGCTTTAATTTCACTCAGGAGAGAACAGGTCAGGAGGGACATGGGTATGTCACTTTTATATCATTACTGATATAAATTTGTTATGAAAGTATTACTGATTGCACTTTAAAAATTTGGTAACTTTATGTTATTAAAGGTAAAGTTTAAACAGTAATTATTTATTGGTTAATGTCAAGTTGTCATAACAAAGATATTTTGAATAATGTCAACTTTTGTATTAAAAGTGTCATAATTTACCGAATGATGCTTTATGACAACACTCATGAATATTCATGAAGGCTTATTCATGTTCATGACAGGTGTTATGTCATGTTTATGAAAGTGTCATGACAGTCTTATTCAACCCCCTTCAAATAAAGTGTTACCGGTTTTTTTATTTTTTTATTAGTAGTATGTCATGTTGGTGACTGAAGTTTGTTATGATGACTTCAACACATTTCTTCAGACAGGTTGGCATGACTTTTAATGCTGTCCAAAAATGTTTCTATAAGCTGTCTAACTTCTTTCGTAATTATTTCTGACTTTTTTATGCTTTATCTTGTAAACCAGGTGGGCAGAGTAATTTGAATGAATATGATGGTGACACACAGAGATGAGTCTGATTAGTTTTGCTCACACTACTTTTTAAAATATGTATTTATTATCCTAATGTTTCTGCTATATATGCTGTTTTTCCTTCCAGGCTGGAAAAACAGGCATTCTAATGTTGGTTCATGTTCTCCTTCCTACATTCAAGGCCCACAAAAACCATGCCAAAACAGCTCATATAAAACGGTGGACAATGTTGTCAGATATGTGCAGGTATGTATTACTCTAATGATCCTAGGTCTTTGTATTTGCTATTTGAATGTTGCTGTGCTCTATATAGTAAATTTTTATTATTTGTCATCTTGGCATTTTGCCAGTGCTGAAGCCTTCCTCATTACTGTGGAACCAGGACAGCCCTTCCTCCTGCAAGTTGGTGAAAACAAGAGCAGCACCAAAGACACTTCACCATCAGTGATCACAAGACCATCCATGGCCTCTTTCAATTAACTTTCAAAGCACACTTCACCTTCAGTGCAAAGTACCATGAATGTATGACCTTTGTTGTATATTGCTGTCAGTGCTGCTTGATGTTGTTTTGAAATAAAAGTAGATTATATACTGCAACTGGTGGTGGTGTTTTGTAGATTCAAGTGGCATCTGATGTCTTTTCAAATGAATTTGGGGATTATTGATGGCCAGTAGTTTCTGAAAAAAAAGGTTTTAATTGCTCTAGTGGCTTTTATTTGGTAGTAAATTGACAAAAACAAGTGGGTAATGAGAGAAGGGGAAGACCGGGAAGTGAACCCACATTGAAAACTAGAGTCTCCATATGTGGGTTGTGCTTAAGCCCTGTGCCACCACAGTACACCCTGTCAGTAGTATTTTAAAACTCAGATTTCTATGTTATATACTTTACACTGTTGTGTGTTAGATTAACATGTTCATAGTGTTAACCTTTGACAAAATACACTAGTGTTGGGTAAGTCAACACTGATGTGTGTTTAATTTCAACTACTGTGAGTGTTTCAACTGTATCACAAATAACACTTTCAAAAGTGTAATTTCTACACCATCCAGAGTGGACCAATATAGACACTTTCAAAGTGTTGACTAGGAGTTGACTGAACACTTCCAAATAGACCCTTTTCACAGTGACGTCAGACAATGGCCGCCATAACTCAAACCTGGGTATCTTTACTTCCGGTGTGATTTTGCCTTGGGAACCAAGCTGAAAAATTCCCGCATTCTCATAATCTTAAGGATATAATAAAAGGTAAGTTTAATAATAACAGCATTTAAGTGTTAAATAGCTGTTATTAATTATTGTAAAATCACCATTCTCTAACTGTGTATAAAATAAACAGCCTCCGATCGGAGAGTAAACCACCTAGCAGCAGCTTTAGCCACATTTAGGAAAAAATATACTCTCTGTCAGTGCTGTAACATTTAGAGGTTCACTTTCTGTATTTTATAAAACAGTGTTTACGTGTTAGATAACCGTTATTAGTCATTGTCAATTTACCATTCGCCAACCAGCCTCCGATCATGAGTAAACCAGCTAGCAGCAGCTTTAGCCACAGTTAGGAAACATATACACCGCCGCCTGTCAGTGATGTAACGTTTAGAGGTTCATTTTCTGTATTAATGGAAAATAAAGGACATAAAAATAACTTTAATCTGATTACTGGATTTGAAATACGAGCTCGTTAGATTATTCGTTACCGGAAAAAGTGGTCTGATTAGAGGAAGGCATTACAAAGCAGCGGCGGCACTGGACATCTCTGCTTATAACAAACAAACCCCTATTTTATGGGATGAGTGGCAACTCCAGTCTATAATTTAAGAATCTGATCAAGATTAGAGCCTAAAACGTTATAGTTCAAAAACAGTAAAAAGTTCTGGTTAAGGAACAGTTATGTCACGTAGTTAGCTAGCTAACAAAATTCACTAATGCTAAGCTAACGGTTACGCAAAACAAAAATACCTACCTTCATAGTCAAACAGGTATTGTTCGGTGAAGAATTTGTAGCCTTTGTCTAATTTAGATTTTGTTGTCAGAGAAAATTGGTTTGCAAATCGTGATCTATCTTCAAATCTTATTTTAGGCAAATGTTTTAGAGACTGTGCAGTGTTGTGTTACTCGAGATCGGTCTTGGTCTCGAGTCCGGTCTTAAGACCGTTTTCTGATGGTCTCGGTCTCGTCTCGGACTCTGAGGACTCGGCATTTTATTTCAAGACCAGTCGAGACCGCAACTGTGAAAATATCACTAAACGTGCAGCATACTGTCCAGTTTATTTGTTAACATCTTTGTTTTCAGTGGATGCAAAACGCACCAATTAAAATCCAAGCAACTACGTGTTTCTCCCCATCTCCCTCCCCTCCCCACCTTTCACTCGCACGCGGCGCTCCAGGACATGCGCAGTGGTTTTCTCTCAGCGGCAGAAAATGCTTGTCTAATCGTCAGTAATATAATAGCGCTGCATAAATAGTAAGAAATCCGATGGCCAGAGCTAACTCAGCAGCGCTTCGCTTTCAGAGACAATGGGGACAACGTCTAACTATTTTCGTCACTTAGAAAAGTAGCTCAAAGAAGGTAAGCTCCGTTAACGTGATGTTAGCAAAGCTAGCTGTACAGAGACACATAAGAATTTGTGATGAAAAAAAGTCACTCACTGCCTGAATTATTGTGCGGAGATGTTGACTGACTTGTCGCATATATAGGACAACGCTATGTCCAAAAGTCTGCAATATAGTGATGTGACATTCAGAAACAGTCGATTCTTCTCCACGGCTCTTTATTTATTAGATAGGACTGGAGTGTCACTCACTGAGAGCCGTTCTATCAGATTACCATACACTGTCAGAATAGCATACGTGCAGTGAGTACCATGCCTGCGGATGCGCATTAAGAAGTCCGACCGTCAGAGGAGTTGTCAGTTCACCATATGCAGCAAGTTATGACGAAAATAAGTCATTAAATTGTTTTCAATGATAACTATATAGATATACATGTGTTGTCATGGTTGCAAAGTGTATTTAAAGCAGGTCTGCCTGCAGCTGGAGTCAGCTACAGCCCGTGTAAAACTCACTTAACCGCTAAGTCAGGATGCCATACAACTGTTAATAACAGATCTACGTCATGATTCTATGTTCCTAGCATACATGCAGTGAGTACCATGCCAGCGCATGCGCCTAAGAAGTCCAACCGTCAGTGGAGTTGTCAGTTCAGCATATGCAGCAAGTTATGACGAAAATAAGTCATTAAATTGTTTATAATATGACATGATAACTAGATAGATATACATGCGTTGTCATGGTTTCAAAGTGTATTTAAAGCCACTCTGGCTGCAACTGGAAGCCATACAACTGTTAATAACCAAGTGTATGATGATCTACGTCATGATTCTATGTTGCTGAATAAATAAAATCATATGGTAATGACAGCGTATGCATGTCTGAGCTAAGCGTACGACTATCTGACAACGTATGCTGATCTGACAGAACACCTTGAGTTCGTGCTAAGCGTATGACGATCTGACCTGACAGAACACCCATTCTTTGTTCTAGTAATGCTCTGTGTACACTGCATCATTATTTAATTATGTACGTTGATATTTAAATTAACAAATAACTAAAACACAAGAACGAAAGAGCACGCAGAGCATGCACATTGCTCTTTGTTTTTGTTCAAAGTGGCAACTGTAATGTCTGCCATAGTGTCAGACTACCTGGCTTCATGTACTGGTAGAGAGAGTGAAAACAGTCACGATGAGCGCCTTCTGTTTGGTTACTTCTTGCTTGTTGCTCCTTGGTCAGTGTTCATAGTTGAGTGTTATTTACCATCAGGGCATTGCCTCAATTGCTATGTTTAATGGTGCAACAATGGTGGATTCTTATATGAGCAATATGGGCAAATTCCCAGGGTGTTATGTTTTTAGGGATGGCACGAGACCATCACACATTGTAACACAGAAATGGAATATTTAATATTGGTAAAATGTATTAAGTATTTAATATCTAGGTGTTTTTTATGGGAATATGGATCTTTCAGATTATTCTGAGAAGCAATTTCGATCATATTTTACATTTTATTGTGTCATGTAGCGCGGGCCGCTGGTCTTGGTCTTGACTCGGTCTCGACTTTCCTTGGTCTTGGTCTTGACTTGGTCTCGACTTCCCTCGGTCTTGGTCTTGACTTGGTCTCGGACCCTAAAAGTCTTGGTCTTGTCTCGGTCTCGATACACTCTGGTCTTGGTCTTGTCTTGGTCTCGGGTTAGGTGGTCTTGAACACAACACTGAGACTGTGTAAACTCCATGCTCCGGTGTTCTGTCTGATCAACATATGCTGTCAGATACATATATATATATATAAATATATAAATCTCTCTTTCTATATATATGTCTCTATATAGATATATATAGATATATATGTGTCCATTTTACATATATATATATGAAATAGACAACTTTATTGTTACTTACTATGTACACCGGAACTAAGGATACACAGCTTCGAGCCAAAACGGAGGTTGTGTGACGTCATGTGAAAAGGGTCTATTTGCTGTATGGATGTGTGCTTTTAGGTCTAGGAAGGGTAACATTTAATTTTTATTGCTAAAAACAATTAAAAAAAATCTCAGTAACAGTAATTGACAGGGCCTTGATTTTTTTTTTATATTTCTGTAAAAAAAAAAAAAAAAAAACTTTGAGGGGGGCCCCCTGTCGGTCAAGGGCCCTTGCAATTGTCCTAACCTTTCCCCCCCATATGATGTCCCTGGGTTGCCGACTTTCTTTTTGTCAGGTTTAAGTGACAAAAGTAGGAAAAAGACAGATTCTCTTGGACATTAAAAAACAACACTAAACAGTGAGGCAAGACCTCTAAACAAGACCTCGTTTATTTATTTTACAATTTTGTTATGCTGCCGATTAAACTGCCAACCTTTTACAACCTTGACATGATTATATGAGTTGTTTTACTGAGAAATCGATCAGAAGCACAGTGAAAATGAATGGATCCTCTCTAGCTGCAGTGCGCACTCCCGACACAGGGGGAACAGATTTTCACAGGGGAACAAGATTTCACACAAAATCTCCAGTCATACATAAACAGACTGAAACTGATTAGACTACCCTCTAGGGAGGGTACAGATTGCAGAGAAGAATAAAAGCTAAACTCGCGCTAAAATCTTTGCCTCATTTGTTGTCACCCCTAAGGTGAGCTCAATGTGGCCCTGTGCTGGACAGTGAATGTAACTGTATCCGTTCCATTTGTATGGAATGTATGGTTGTATGGCTTGTAACATTTGATAATTTTCCGACATTAAAGCCTGTTTTTATATATAACCAAATCTCATTATTTCTCAAAGTAATTTACACTAAGGGGTTCTGCTTGGGTCCTGAAACTGTTAAACACACCTGGCTGGTGCACAGAGGCAAAAATGAATGAACTCCAACAACTTTGACTATGGTCATCTAAAACAGCGTGGAGGAGGCTGCGCTATACTTGAGGAGACGTGGATTCACGGTCAGACTGGGGTCTGCAAACAAATCCAAAGGCATCACAGCGGAGACGATCAACAATCTTCTGCCAACGGATATAATTGGATCGCGAGGCACTGGGAGTGCGCCTGGCCTGCGAGAGAGCACACGGCCAGGCAGGGAGGACGTCACTATGGATGAATTATCTTCCTTATTTCCACCGAAGAAACATTTAATCACCTCACAGTGATAGGTTAAGGCCAAGTATTATTCAGATCATCACGGGCTGACCGTCTCTCCACAGTTGTATGGTGAGGACTGTGACCCCCTTCATAACGGGAATGATGGAGAACCGATGCAAATGACTCTTAAATTACCCTTTTTAGTTTCCTTCCTTTAAGATGGCAAGTAAGCAGGGGCCCCAAGTAGCGGCAGCTTCCCCCTACATTAAGAGGAATAAGGGATCCTCTTATTTGGAAGACCTCTTCATTGTTATAAGTTCTGTTTTTATGTATTTCTGTTCTTTGTGTGTTCTGAGGGTTAGGAGTGTTGTCACGCAGGTGGAAAAAACATGTTAGTGTTTAGTGTTTAGAGGATTATGCAGTATTATAATACTACATATAATTATGTAGTATTATAATATGATATAATACTGCAGCATTATATGCAGTATTATAATATGTACATATGATATAACATGTGAATGACTGAATGTGAATGGTATAGCATTCACATTCTGTATAATATACATTCTTTGAATGTGAATGGTATAAAAAAGTCCCATTAGAAGAAGCAAGATCAGTTCAAAGTTTAAATGAGAGGAGGTTGGCATTGGTGTCTTGCAGGAAACACATTTGTTAAATGAAGAACATGAAAAAATAAAGAAAATGGGTCATAGAAAAACATATTTTGTTTCTCACAGATCTGGAAAAAAAAGAGGGGTAGCCATTCTCATATCAAACAATATCAGGTTTGACATAAAGATAGAACATAAAGATATAGAAGGCAGATTTGTGTTGTTGAAGGGGAAGCTGGAAAGAGGAAGAGGTCACTCTAATGTTTATAAACTAATGTTTATGCCCCCCCTGGTAGTATTATGGATTTCTTTAAGAAGGTATTTAGCCTTGTGACCACAGAAGCAAGTGGCACATGTGCAGGTGATTTTAATTTCCTAAACCCAAAAATGGATACAACTAGCCGAGAGCAAAGAAGGACTCACTTGGAAAAGCAATTTAAAAAAATCTTGCAAGAATTGGGACTCACAGATATATGGAGATATTTCCATAAACATGATCATGAATTTACTTTTTACTCAACTAGGCATAACATACATACTAGAATGTATTATTTTTTATGGTCAATAAAGACCTTCACAGAGTGAAAGATTGTATAATAGGCATTTCTGATCTTAATACAAGCTTATTAAATAGTACTGCATTCAAAATGGAGATGGCAGAGGAGCGTAAAATATACTTAAAATCTGATGGTAATGGAACAGTTAGCCCTGCAATTCTACGGGATGCAGCTAAGGCATAAATTACAGGTAAAATAGTTGCAAAATGTGCTAATTTGAAGAAGATTAGAGCAAAAAAACAACAGACAAGCAGGAAAATTTAAAAAGATTGGAGCAGCTGCATTCGATTAACAAGAGCCCCTCCTTACTGGAACAAATGAGGCCTGTTAGGCAGGAGATTCACAAAATTTTAAGTGAGGAAATTAAAAAAAAAGGTATTATGAGGCAGGGCCTAAAGCTTCTAAGGTGCTTTCATGGAGGCTTAAGAAACAACTGGTGGAAAACAATCTATAAATTTCGGAACCCAAAGATAACTAATAAACTTGAAAATCAGAGATAATTTGAAGCATATTATGTAGCTTTGTACACACCTGGACAAATGGATAATTAAACAATTCAAAAATTTCTTAACTCCTTGGATCTTCCATCTATAAGAAAAAAAACAACAAAATGACAAGTTAATGGCAGAAATATCAGGTCAGGAAGTTGACGGTGGGATATCAAATCTTAAAACCAGCCAGTCACCGGGCTGTAATTGGTTCCCTCCTGAGTGGTATAAGGACACGAAGGAATCTGTTCTCCCACTATTAAAGGCCTCCTTCAACTACACCCTGTATATTTTAGGATTCATTTTAAAATTCTTATGTTTGTTTTTAAATCACTACATAATCTTGCCCTGGCTTACCTCTCTGAGCTTCTTCACCCATACATACCTTATCGGTCTCTCAGGTCCGCAGATCAGCTGCTTTTGGAGGTACCGAGATCAAGAAGGAAGCTCAGAGTGGACAGGGCTTTCTCTGTCATGGGCCCCAAATTATGGAACAACTTGCCTTTGCAGGTCAGAGAGGCCCCTTCACGGTCCACTTTTAAAGCTCGTTTTAAAACACATCTATTTTACTTGGCTTTCAACTCTAGCGGGATCTAGTTTTAAATTGTATGTTTTTGTTTTTAAACTGTAAGTTTTTATTTTATGTTTTTTTATTGTTATGTTGTGTTTTGATGTACAGCACTTTGTATCGGCTCTGGTTGTTTTAAAGTGCTTTATAAATAAAGTTGGTATGGTATGGTATGGTATGGTATGGTATGGTATGGTATGGGGGGTGCACTCCCCCACTATCATGGCGAGAGGCATTTATATCGTCATACTAATGGTGGGGAAGGACAAAACGGATCCTAAAGGGTATAGACCAGTTAGTGTATTAAATATAGACTATACAAACTATATCCTGCAATATCAGCTAAGAGATTAAGTACCCTTTTGCCTTCACTGATAGATGAGGACCAGACAAGTTTCATTGGTAATAGACAAACGCATAATAGTATAAGAAGGGCCGTTCATGTTATTGATCAAATAATTAAAGAAAAATCAAGTGCAGTCCTTCTCAGCTTAGATGCCGAGAAGGCCAATGATCCTGTAGGGTGAGAGTTTTTGTTTCAAGTAATGAAGAGATTTGGGTTCTGTGATAGATTTATTCAGTGTATAAAAACTATGTATTCCTCGCCAAAAGCAAGAATTAAAATCAATGGAAACCTCTCGAATGAAAAAACATTACAATGAGGATGTAGGCAGGGCTGCCCATTAAGCCCACTACTCTTTAATCTTTATATCAAAACACTGGCTCAGGTTATTAGAGAGGAGGCAATGGAAAACATTGTGGGAATGTTTTCCACATTCCCACAAGAGGGAATGTGGAAAACAAAATATGCTTGTATGCAGATGATATTTTAGTAGTAATAAAAACCCTGAATCAGGTATTCCATTGCTTATGAACATCCTAGAAATGTCTGGCAGACTCTCGGGTTATAAACTCAACATACAAACATCTCAAATTTTGACCTTCCATTTTGTCCTTCAAAAACAACCAATTAATAGTTATCGATTCAATTGGCATCAATTACAAATAGAGTATTTGGGTGTTATATTAAAAAATTTGGCTCAATTATATGAGGTTAATTACAAACCAATAAATAAGAAAATATATGAGGACCTGGACAAGTGGAGCCTTCTTCCCCTTGACCTCGGCAGCAGAATCTGAACAATAAAGATAAATGTTCTTGCAAGACTATTATACATACTTGCAGGACTCCCAGTAGAGGTTCTAGCAAAACAATTTAGGGAGTGGGATAAACATTTTTCAAGATTTACATGGAGCAATAAAAGGCCAAGAGTAAGATACTCGACCCTGCAGCTGCCTGGGGATCGGGGGAGTATGGGTCTGCCTTGCCTGGTGGATTATTACTTGTCTGCCCAGATTAGACCTCTGGTGTGCTGGTGTAACCCAACCTATGAGTCTAAATGGAAGGACATTGAGGTTTCTTTATTGGACGTCCCTATACAGTCTATTCTGGGATGCCTGGATGGGCTGCACCAGGTAAGGTAAGGTAAGGTAATTTTATTTATATAGCACATTTTCAGGAACAAAGCAATTCAAAGTGCTTTATATGAGTTAAAATGAAATACAAACAAAATAACAAACCACAGGAAAAAAGAAAAAAGATAAAAGAAAACTAATCTAATCTAAAGTATGTAAATTAAGTGCTCCTGTTCAGGGTTGCTAAGTATCTAATTCCATTTCTAAATAGTGAGTACTCTACAGTTTCTGATAAAATAAGCTAAAAAATGACTGATCTAATTCCTTTTCTCGGTTAAAAGTAATATAAACTAAGCAGTGACTGTTCCTGTTAAGTATTTCTGGATTCCAAGTTCGTAGTTATTCTAATTCTAATTCTGATTCCATTTCTGTACTGTATAACACTGATCTAAATAGTGCGTACTCCACAATTTCTGATATTACTAATAAACTAAAATAATCATTTTCTGGGTTAAATAGGGAGTACTCCACCTAAAACAAAAAAAGAGAAAAGGACACATTAGGGCAAATGGCAACATTCAGACAAAACAATGGGCAATACAAAGACGCAAGTGAAGGCGGTGACGTCAAAGGGCCATGAAGAAACGTTACTGAGCCTCCTGGCAGAGTCCAATAAAGGTGTTGTTTATCCGGGAAAGTCCTTAGGAGCATTCAGCTTTGCAAATCCATGGATACAGGAGGGGGTGAGGAGGGAAGAGTGTTGTGTTTACATATTTTGAAGGAGATTAGAAATATGCAGCCCTTCCAAGGCCACATGGGGAAAGCCAATTCAGAAACAGAATGTCTTAGAATGTCTTAGATCATTCTTCCCTAAAGTCTCGGAGAGACTTTAGGGAAGATTTAGGAAAGATTTAGGGAAGATGATTGGGAACATCTCAGTTCCCAATCATCCAAATTAGTTTGGTCATTCTACTGAACCGAAACTAGCAACTTCTCCAAGATCGATTCCATCCCTTTAGTGAGTTTTAGAGTCCTCGTCTCTGTTCACACCAACAGTCCGAGTGTTCGCTAGTTGGGCCAAATCCGTCACAAATTTGTCGATAATCCAGAAATCCACAAGCTCCAAACAGCAGAAATCCTGTTATCATGAATAAATCCAGGGTGAATCCCGCCGGGTGTGTCCTTGCAGGACAAGAGGGCTCTCCTGTGCCCAGTCTTCTCACTGAGAAAATTTGATCAATTGCATTGAGACACCGGTTGACCAGATCCATAATTTGTAGATTTGGATGATATGCAAAGAAAGGCTCCAAAATTATAGAAAAAGACGGGACAAAAACACAGCAAGCAGGGAGGGAGCAGAGGAAAAAAGTGTCTGCCTTCATCGAGAGCAAGAGAGAAAGTAGTATAACAATTACAAAATCTGTGTTTGAGTTTCTCTTTGAAAAGGTGGGCAGAGGTGGTTAAAAGTTTAATCTCCACAGTTTGTTTAATCATAAACAAATAAATCAGAGCACTCTGTGAACTACATCAATCTGGCTAAATATCCTGAAAGCTGAAGCAAAAAATAGAAAATAGGCTGAAAAAAGCATAGAGCACACAGGAAATGAGTAACTTCGACAGGATGGGAGAAAATAAAACGATTTGATCGGATACGTTTTTTTTGTTTCTTTTTTACTGACCCCACGAGGACAGCCAGTGCAGCAGTATTGCTTAGTTTAAGAATTTCATTTACAAGCTTACATTTTAATCACATAATCTGCATAAGGAAAACATAAGAAATATTTTTGTATGATTCAGACAATCTAAAGCCTTTAAGGTTGCTAGGACAAAACAACTGTCACAAAAGCGAATCACTGCTTTAGGCATTTACAATAATACCTGCAGGGTTTTTCACTCTGGGTTTTTCACTGGACTATTTCTTACTTTTCTGAAAGTCTTTAGCAGTTGGCTTCAAACACTTTTGCCATTTTCACCAGAAGCATTCAGCATTCACACTTGCATTTTCATAGGAAATGTTCCACTTTTCTGGTTGCTGCATAAATTTCACTGTGCTTCTTCTCCTGCATACTTTTATACTATTCAGCTTGCTCTCCTAATGCTATATCTCTTGGTATTCATAACCTTCATACTTTTTTATAATATTCATCTTTTTATGAATTTTTCACCCCATGGGGGATACCACTCTATCCTGTGGCAGAATTGAGAATTACAATGTAAAATGTCCGTTGTGTTTCACAGTGGATGGTTCAGATCCTGCCTATTAATGGCAATCAATCATCCAGGGCTGTCATGGAGGAAACAAGGCAGTGGCCATTTTGAAGTTGGGCAGTTTAACAGCTTTTATGCTGTTTAACACCTGAAAATAATTTGAGCTATTGACATTGCTTTTTTTGTACTGCATGTGGCATATTTTTTGTAGTCACAGTGCTAAACGATGCCTCCACAAATGTCGATATCTCAGGAACCATAAAAGGCATGGATTTCATTCACCCACTGTTTTTATCAGAAGGAACAGAGGAACAGGTTTTACATGATTTTAGCTAGTTTTGGCTTTTGCCTGGATTTTTCACACTGCATGAACTATTTCTTACCTTTCTGCAAGTCTTCAGCAGTTGGCTTCAAACGCTTTTGCCATTTTCACCGAAAGCATTCAGCATTGAGCATCCAGCATTCACACTTGCATTTTCATAGGAAATGCACACTTTCTAGTTTGCTAATTATGTCGCTATGGTTACTTGAAATGCCAATAGAAGTAATAGCCTGGATGCCGAGCCGCATGTTTTGGTAAATATACATTGTGGGTGGGCACGCAGCGGTTCGAGTCGCAGGTGAAAGGAAGTCGCAGTTATTTTGAAGTGAAGAATAATAGGTGTCGTCCATATATTGCATGGAGGCAGTGAACTGCCTTGCCTTGCATTGCTATGGCAGGCCCCACAGACATAATATAAGGACAGACGCCTCATGGACCGCTCTCGCCTATTGTCGCTGACGAGATTTAGGGCGGCCATCTTGGAGCGGTCCACCACTCCACTCAGCATTATGTGTTTCGCAGCACAATGACGTATCAGCGCATTTAATTGATCATAACACACTTTTTGATACTGGAAACCATATTCATGGTTTCCAGTATCCATGGCATTCAATGATCCAAGTGTGTGGCATTGAGTCATAGGCTTTCTTGTAATCAATCCAAGCGGTGCACAGGTTGGTGTGTCGGGTTTTGCAGTCTCGGGCGACTGTGTGGTCTACAAGGAATTGGTGTTTGGCTCCTCTGCTATTTATGCCGATGCTCTTCTGTGCCGTGCTCATGTATTTATCCATGTGCCCGCTTATCTTAGCTGCTATGATGCCTGATATGAGCTTCCATGTTGTAGAGAGACAGGTTATCGGCCGATAGTTGGATGGGACTGAACCCTTTGAGGGATCCTTCTGGATCAGGATTGTGCGCCCTTCAGTTAACCATTCAGGGTGAGTCCCATTCTGTAGCAGCTGGTTCAGTTGAGCTGCCAGTCGCTCATGGAGGGCAGTGAGTTTCTTTAGCCAGTAGGCATGGATCATGTCAGGCCCTGGTGCTGTCCAGTTTTTCATACCTGAGACTCTTTCTTGGACATCTGCCACAGTGATGGTTACCGGGGCTTGCTCAGGGAGGTATATATATATATATATGCTTATGTTTTTCAGCCGACGAATCCAAAATCCGATGTGAGATTCATCCGTGCTGCAGTGAATCCGTCTCTCTTTATAGATTTCTCCCTCTTCTTCCTCACATCGTTTCTTTAGGAAACTTTCAAAACAAAAACGGAAGATTTAGGATGTATCTTACTTTTGACAGAGTGAAAGAATATAAATAGTCTTTACCACCTGTGTAAACTTTGCCGGTGAATGTTATAACACATAATATAAGTTTTATAATATGTGTTATATTGTTTCATTTCTAATATAGGCTCTTGTGTCAGATAATCTAAGTCAATGTTAGAGAATAATTAATTTTTTTAGATGTACGGAATCTCAGTTAGCCTTCATAGCGGGACTGAACCCGTATTACACCAAGCACTGTAGCTAATATTAGCTGGTATCTCACCGGTGGACATAAATACAGTAAAGTAATATTCTAATCACAATATATACACAATAATATGTCCATCTTACTTGTGAAATGTTGTCTGTGGAGCCCTCACATCAATAATCCATATATCCGAGCAACAATATCCTTCAGTGCTGAGGCATCTTCTGCTGTCTACTCTTATATTATGTCTATGACAGCATAGACATAATATAAGCATAGACGCCTCATGGACCGCTCCGGCGCCGGAAATACGGCGGCCATCTTGGAGCGGTATACCCTCCTACTTTGCTCAATCAAAACAGCAGAAGATGCCTCAGCACTGAGGGATATTGTTGTTCTGGTCGATTATTATTAATTATTATTATTAATCTTTATTTATTAGTGTTTGTATAGTTATATAAAATATATATTGATATTACTAAATAATGTATTAAATAAATTATAAGCGGCTGTGTGCTTTGTAATATGCTCTTCATACATCGATATCAGAATATCCCATTCCTATTCTATTGTTATAGCCACTAAGCATATTTAAATATGATGAACTATGTATTAAAAACATACTTAAAAAATACAGTTATTTATAAATGTTGCTTTGATAGATGTTTGAATATGGTTTACAGTAACAAAAAAGTGTGTTATGATCGATTAAATCCGCTGATACGTCATTGTGCCTTCTAAACACGTAAGGCTGAGTGGAGTGGAGTACCGCTCCAAGATGGCCGCCCTAAATCTCGTCAGCGACAATAGGCGAGAGCGGTCCATGAGGCGTCTATCCTTATATTATGTCTATGTATGGCAGGCCCAATAACAATACGTCAATGTTAACTGGATGATGATTGGTCTACCAATACGATGCGTTTGATTGGCTGAAAGAACTAAGGAAAACCCTCCCTTTTGAGTGCGATGTAAATAAACACTCACTGAGCATGCGTCACGGGAATAATGGAGGACTGTCTGTGGTAACCGAAATAATCTGATCTGTTTGCACAACGTCTCTCGCGCTTTGAGGATAAATCTTCTTCTCTCCACCTCAGCGTGTGTAAGGTAAAGCCTGTCACCGGAAAACACACTTACTGATTGAAAGACAGAGTTTACTTCGAGTTTTGCGAAGAAGAAAGTGAGCGTCAGCAAACGAGCCATGTTTGCTACTTGTTTAGCTGAAAGTGGAGGAAGCTGTCAGATTCCCGAGAGACCGCTGCACACTGAGCTCCTTCACTACATCATTGACAGCGCAGATGTTTGCAGCTGGAATCATGTGGAAAATTGACGCAGTTAAAGCTACTTCTTGGTTAGCGTGTCAGTGGGCAGCAGTAAGGAACAGATGGCCATCCATCCACTTAGCTGAGACATTCCCTAGTTCTGCGGTTCGAGAGCATATCCTTTCCACATTGTTCACGCTTCATAGACTTTATGTCAGTGTGATCACTTCAGAATGTCTAGTAGCTATTACTTGTCTGGCTGCAAATGTTATTACTATTATTATTAGATAACCTTTGTTTGTAATGGCACAATAGCATTGGAAAATCTGAAAATGTGTCTTTATTGTGTATCAAACTGTCAACAGTTATTTACTTCTGAGCCTCTCAGACGACTCAGGATTTGTCACTGTCCTGTTGTGACTATAGTGATACACTAAAACGATATACTGTCCAAGAAACTGTGGAATATAAAATGATCAGAGATGGAATCCTCTCTTTTTTTTTTAAATGATAGGTGCGCTCACATTGCTTGGAAGTTTCCACTGATCAGGATTGGAAGTTGTGAGTGTTTTCCCTCCTGAGAGCAATCTTAGAGTGGTGGAATCCATATGACTGTGTGACTTTTCTCTGGCTGAGCTTAAGCTATTGCATCAGTCTGTGCTCTTGATACATACTTGAAGGTTTCAGAGCAACAAACTTTATGCCTTTAGGTGCTCACAGTTGCTGCTGATCAGGCAAAGAAAGCATTTGATTAACAGATCACTCTTCCTGTGTACATCTTACAGATGAATTTAGTTTTTTTCCTTACCCTGCTCTTGCACTTTCAGATCATTTTTTAGTTTTGTTTACACATATCCTGACAGGAATTAACATATTTTTTCCTATTCATTAATGCACCTGCACTGCTTGTTTTGTTTGATCACCAGAAAGTAGCAGAGCATTGACACAAATTGGAAATGGAAAGTGTTTTTGAGTAGATCTTTTAAAAAGAGTGGGTGGAGATCTATAATTTGTGCAACCAGTCAACAGCTCAGTGTGTCTGCATTTTCCATTAACAGTACATGTGTTACATGAAATGCCAAGATGACTACGGACACTCCAGACCAAACTCCTAATTTCAGGGTAATGACGTTCACCCCCTCCAAAGAAGAGTTCAAGGACTTTGTTCGGTATGTTGCCTTCATGGAGTCACAAGGAGCTCACAGAGCTGGAATTGCCAAAGTAAGAAGATAATTTTATTAATATGGATCTTTTTGTTTTTATGGTTCAGTATGAGATGGAATTTCAACCTTTGTTGTGTGTCATGGTGCTAAATGTATCATTTTGCTAATGTAACATTTTATGAGGAAATAATCTGTGTACTTTTTATGAGAAGAGCAACGTAGGAAGAATAAGAACTTGATTGAGTCACCTCTGAACAGATCAACTTTGTGCAGCTCAAGACTGAGACCTTTGAACTTGATGATGTCGTTAAGAACTTAAAGTTGTTTTTGTACTCAGCGGAGGCAAAATACTTCTCAGTAGCTGTATCTACACCTGGCAAATGACTCGTTAGTCTGATTTACGTTGTTTTTCTTTTGGCCGAAAAAAATCTTCCATTAGATGTGAAAATTGATCAATACACATAGTTTTCATGTAATCTCATAATAAAGTATTAAAAACTTTTCAAGTAGAATCTGAAATGTATCTTGAAATGTTTGTTGATATAATTATACAAAGCAATGTAACACAATCTTGGATCTGTATCTTCCTAGCAGACTCTAGTAGATTGTAAAAAGTTGTATCTGTGTTACTCTTCTCTGAAGTGTATCATCTCTGATTGCTTTACTTGCAGATCATTCCACCTAAAGGCTGGAAACCAAGAAATACATATGATGACATCGATGATCTGCTGATTCCTGCTCCAATACAGCAAGTGGTCACTGGCCAGTCGGGATTGTTCACGCAGTACAACATCCAGAAGAAACCAATGACTGTCCTTGAGTTTCAGAAGACCTCCAATTTGGCTAAGTCTGTTTGCGTAGTAGTTTACCTTTATTTACTTTTAACACTGATTATTAGATTCATTTTGGTGTTACGGATGATCTCCAAATATGTGAACCTTAGGTTTTGCAGTCCCAGATATGTTGATTTTGATGAACTGGAAAGGAAGTTTTGGAAGAACCTGACCTTTAACCCCCCACTGTACGGAGCTGATGTCAGTGGAACACTGTTTGATCCAGTGAGTGGGGACTAGAAAAAACACGCTGAGCCTCCATTAGCCATATCCATGATTGTTTTTTTGTTTGCTTTTTATGAGTCACGTATTTTTGTTGCTCACTGTTTCCTATGAATCCTTCTGTTGCAGGATGTGTCTGAATGGAACGTGGCCCATCTTAACACAATCCTGGACACTGTGGAGAGTGAGAGTGCAGTGAAGATAAAAGGAGTTACCACCCCATGCCTTTATTTTGGGATGTGGAAGAGTGCCTTTCCTTGGCACACAGAGGACATGAATCTTTACAGCATTTGCTACCTGCACTATGGCGAGCCCAAGTCATGGTAAATAGGAAGGCTTACCTTACCACATTCAATTTGTTTTATGAATGCAGCACCAATTCATAACAACTGTCATCTCAAGGCACTTTACAAAACAAAGTCAAATCAATCATACATGCATTCCATTTGATCCTAATTATCAATTGGAATCCATGTAAGCTTCCAGTTGATCATACATTCATTCCCTGAATGTTTCAGGGAAGTTTATTATTGCGCTAAATTAAAACAACATTATCCGTTTGCACAATGTCTGTCATCCACTATGAAATAGACTTGATGCTACTGTCTCTTCCTCTTTAATTTGTTAAAGAATGTGACCGTAAAACTGACATTGACTACATCTGCACATCCACACTAGGTATATTTGCTCTTGAACAATGTATTGAATGTTTTAACTTCTCACTAACTAGTTTATGAAGTTTTATGGGACTTTTTATTCTTATTTGAAAGAATGTGTTTAACCAGTCATATTAGTCATTTGCTTTCCACAGATTTTTACTTTGCTCTCCAAAATCATACTAATCATACTTTGAATAACTGTCTCAGTTTTGTTAATTTGCAGGTATGTTGTCCCACCAGAGCATGGCAGAAGACTGGAGCGGCTTGCTAAAGGTAAGAAGAAAGTCTGCATATTTGTTTTTATCCTTCAGGCTTTTTCATCGCATGACCTTCCACCATAGTGCAACTTCTCTCTGAATGAATGATTCTACTGTGACAGATCTGGTTGCTGCTGATCTAGTTTTAGTTTTTCTTATAAAAATACCAACAGGCATATTTTTCAAAATTTAAATTATGACGGGGAAAAATGTTCATCTGACCATTAGAGGCACCCTGCATGATTTTACCACTGATTGTTAGTTGTGAAAGTCTGCAAGTGCATAATGGAAACTGACCTGACCCGACCCGACCCGACCTGACCTCTGTATCAGTCAACAAAACATGGTTCAGTTTTTGGAGTCTGATCTGGAAGCATTCGGGTAGTGTGATGCTAACAGCCAATGAAAACGAGAGCTGAGACACAATGTCAGCCTGTTTTTTTTCCCACTTTATTTGTAAATATATTTACACATCATTCTGAATATAAACACAAAACAATAGACAATGCAAACTATTAACTAACTAATTACATTTATAAAGTGGACACACTTGAAAATGTGAGACTGAAATACAGAAACTAATGAAATAAACCACATATATCAGATTGAACGTAAAGGTAAAAATCATTTTACAGAACAAAAGTGTGTACTTTGGAAAATAAAATATTTTAGTTGGGGTTTAAGTGAAAGAACTGACATTACCATACAGGGGCGCAGCCAGGAATCTTGGGCCCCATGACAAAAAATTTAATTGCCTCCCCTGCCCTTCACAGCTGCTCTTACAATTTCTTGAGTTTATCTGATTCATCTAAAAGAGTCACAATTTTAAAGGCTTTTAAAATTGTGACACTTTCTTTGGTCCAACACTGATACAAGCACAATATTTACTGCTCTTGAATTTTACATGAAACAGTCCGCATACAGTATGCAAGTAGGTTGCTTAAATGTTTTTTATTAGTTTTAGCTTACTGAAATGTCTCTCCCCACTTGCTACAGTCACAATGTGCAAAATATACATAAAACAATCCAGACTTCTCAAAAAATGCTGTCGTTGCATTTTATTGAAGCTGCAGTATGTAACCTTAATAAAAAAATTGTTTTCTCCATATTTGTTAAAGCTGTCACCATGTCATGATAGTTTGTTATGAGACAGATAATCTGAAAAAAGATCAATCCCCTCCACCTCCTCCCTGAGCTGCTACTGCTGGCTAAAGTTATGCAACGTTCCGGCCAAAAACAACCAATCAGAACCAGGAGGAGGGTCTTGGTGTTGTCAGTCAACCTCATTCACTCACTGCTAAATGTGCTAACGGTGGAGAAACAACTTATCGTTACAGGAAAACTGTTTATCTGCCGTCATTGGTGGCTATGCTAACTAAACTGAGCATTCACCACAGGCTATGCTAGTTGCAGCTTAGCACAGAGCGAGCGGGGGGAGGCTGAGCAGCCACATGAGATTGTGACTGACAGCTCTAAAACCCTCCTCCTGCCTCTGATTGGTTGTTTCTAGTACTGGGAGAAAGCAGAGGAAATAATTTTTTCACAGATTACCTCTCATAACCATACTGTCAAAACATATATGACAGTTTTAATAAATATGTAAAAAAATACTTTTTATAAAAGTTACATACTGCAGGTTTAATTTCACTTAGGAGGGCACGGGTCAGGAAGGACGTGGGTTAGAACTGCTCCTGACTGACTCATCTGTTAAGTGGTAAAAGGTACAAAGGACAAGTTAAATATATGAATATGTTGGTAATTTTCTTGCTAGTGAAATGGAGGCAAACAGTATTCTGTAGCTAAGCTAACTATGCTAAATGGTTGATAATCTCACACAGTCTACTCACCTCTCTTGGAGAAAAACTGGGTTATAAATTGACACTCTTGTCTTTTTCTCTCTCTTATCTCTATTTTTTTTTTGAAAATCTGACTTTATTATTTTTTTTAGCAGCATGGTAACTGCCACAGTCGTTCTTGTCTTCTACTGACTGCTGCTGAATACTGATACAGTCAAATGCACCAAGCAGGAACGAACCATTTCATGCAGACCCAGGAAGGTTCAGGGCAAATATGGATGTGTGTTTTTTAGACTGGGAGTGGCAACATTTTATTTTTACTGCTAAAAACTATTTTAGAAAACACAATATGATTAATTTTGTAATTGACAGGGCCCCAATTTTTTTCTAATTTCTATGAAAGAAAAAAAAAATTGGTGGAGGGCCCCCTATCGGTCAGGGGCCCTTGGAATTGTCCTAACTATTCAGCGCCCCAGTTACCATATTAAATCATATTTTTAAATAGAATGTTTGCTTACTCATCAAATATCCTAAGATTTTATTTTAACAATTCAGTGTAAACTTTAACATAATTTCTGAACTGTGAGCCACTATTTTTTTCAGACGCTTTGAACACTGCAATGCGGCAAATATATTGGTTTTTACCAACGGGTTTGGAAAAGCTGGACTGCTGCTTGATGAAGAAGACGGCAGGAGCTGAAGCATGAATTTGCCTTGAGACGAAAGTGATGTTGAGATAGAGAGGAGGTTGTTCAATTCTGATACAGAAGTAGACGACTTTAAAACTAAATGAATCTATTTATCTGGTTATGTCAATTTTTGTAAATGGTACTGCTATCTTGCCAGGTCTCTCTTGAAAATAAATTGTAGATCTCAATGAGGTTATCACTCTCACCTCATGAGTTTAATCCATCCAGGTGTGTTTATTTGGCCTGATGGATCCAGGAGCTTGCTATCCCTCAACAAATCTAGCTGTTAATGATTTGACAATCTGTGATGACTGGGAAAGTCCCCAGGTTTTAGATGATGTTACAGTGCAAACAAGAGATAAATTTATTGTGGTGTTTTTTCTCTGGGTGTGATGATGTCAGCAGCAGCATTAATGAGATGACTGAACCAATGTCTAGTATGTAGCGGGTAAGGGTTGGATGTTCAGACATCTTGATAGCCGATGAAAACTGTCTGTGTGTGATGTTTAATTTAAGGAAATAGAATAGGATCACCCCGTATGAGCAGATGAATTGTAATGGGCACTGCTGTCAGTGTAGATGTAATATCACAGTATTTGAAAACTATAGGAGTCAATGAACTAACAAGCATGACTTTACGTATATAAAAAAAAAATCACTGCCTTAGCTTCAGCAGCACAGGATATTTCACCTGAGGAAGTTCCTCTTCAAACACAAGTATTCAAATGGATAGCTTTAGCTTTATTGAAATATCTAAGTTTTTTCTTTCTCTTCCAGGTTTCTTTCCTGGGAATGCTCAGAGCTGTGAAGCCTTCTTGCGGCACAAGATGACTTTAATTTCACCCTCAATCCTCAAAAAATATGGTATACCATATGAGAAGGTAATCCACATTATGAGAAGGTAATCCATGTTTTCATCTCCACTGAGATGATAACATGTTTGTTCACAAGTCATAAACTTTCAGCTTGCTGAATAAAAGGGGTGTGGCTTACATTAAGCGTGGCTTATATTATTTTAAATAAGATTTTACTGCTTTCGTTTTTAAACCACCATTTAAGTAAGCAGTATCTTCTCCTGCTTTTTAGCTTTTGCTTAACGTCTTTCAGCTCCATCTTGTCAGTTGTTGTAGCTGCAGGGTGAGTCAAGTACAAATCATGTGGGATTCAATTCAAAAATACTTTATTGATCCCAAAGGGAAATTAAATAGCCTTATAACTTGCTTAATTAAAGAGTTATTATCAATGCTGATGACTGTGGTCTCTGCGGTTTCTGTTACAACGAAGCCTCTGACTGAAGAGTAATAATCATGTTTTAGTTGACTATATAAGAAAAGTCAGGTGGAATATAAAAAGTATGCATCTTCTCTTTTTTCTGTTATGTTAGGTCACTCAGGAAGCTGGGCAGTTCATTGTGACTTTTCCATTTGCTTATCATGCTGGTTTCAACCACGGTTTCAATTGTGCTGAGTCCACCAACTTTGCTACACAGCGATGGATTGATTATGGAAAACAAGCTAAATTGGTATGTTATCTTCCACACAAGTAAAGCAGGTCAAAGTGAAATGTCTAATTTGCAAGTATTGAGGTCGTGGCACTGCCTAGAGATACAAAGGAGTAAATCAAAGGATCATACCAAAATGGCTAGGAAAAGACAAGTTAACCAGGTGTCATGAATATTGTTTATTAATCTTATATAGACCTGTCATGATAAACGATAAATCATTTAATCGCACAATAAATTAAACTTATCGACCTCATTTTAGTTATCGGCTTTATCGTCTCTTCCTGCCTTTTTTTCTTTCTGTTGATGACACTGAATGAAAAAAGGCTCAACTCCGGTGCTCTGCACTGACCCTCCCTTCCTCATTTCCTTAATGTAATGCCCAGCGCACACTACACACTACACGAGAGACCACACATTAGCCACACACAAGTTTCAAAACTTGAGAGACCACACATTAGCCGACAGAAATCCTAAGTATAACGGTTCGATCGGGTTCGTCGTGCCGTGTGGTGTCCAGCCACATATGCACAAAATAATGGGTACAAGTCCAGTTAACTAATTTTAAAATCAGGCATTAATCAATGCTTTACTAGAATCTACCTGTGATGCATGTGGCTAGAGTCAGCGTAAAGTCCTGACTGAATGAAAATCATTATAACCTATTTATGTCACGTTAACGAAGAACAGCTGAAAAGTTACCGGGTTTATGAACTGCGGTAGCAATTTGGCTCCAACTCCTCCTCTTGTCATTTCTATATTCTTTGCACGAAATGTTGAATAAATATTAATGTTGTTTCCACATATCATCTCCAATGTCCGCTGGATTTTGGGTTGCACCGTGTCAGCTGTTTGGGATTCCCCTCCGTAATTTCCCCTCAGAAAGCCTGGAGGAGAATCTGCTTTCTGATTGGCTACCTGTCATATTCAGCGTTAAGCTCCCAGTCAGGGAAAACCCCTGATTTAGATCAGAGCGGCCATGACGATTTTCCGTAACACAGCATACACTACATGATGATCGATTACGAAATCACCAGCGACAATCTTAGATCGGCCAACGTTCTAAGATTGTCGTAAGGGGAAAAAAGGGGCAAAAAATCGTGTAGTGTGAACTACTGCATTAGGGAGTCGGATGTGCCCATCTTCTCTATTTAAATCTAGTGATTACTGAAGGGCAATACAGTATACAGACTTCATAATCTGCACTCTTTTGGTTGAATCCAGTATTTATTTCCACTTTCGCTTTGTGTTGCTTAGTTTTTATTAAAGTACGTTTTTTGTTAATGGAGACTGAGAATCCATTTTATTTTTGTTTTGGGTTGTTTTGTTTATTTAGTTTATCAGTTCCAGTGTTGTGTGTTCTTTTGAAAATAAAGTGCATCTATCTATGGCAGGAAATCGCATGCATTATTAGTCATTTCCATTAAATCAGTGTCAAAAGGTCTTAAAACAATATTATAGTTTATTGCAATAATTTTTTAGACAATCGCTCAGCAAAATTTGTTATCGTAACAGGCCTAATCTTATATACAATAGGATTTAAATTAGACATTTATACATCTGAGCCTTTAAAGGACACAATAGCGTTGGGTATTCTGCTTTTAACATACTAGAAAACCTCAGTTAGAGGTGAATGTACCTTTGTTCACACAAGCCATCTTTTAACAAGCACCTTAGATCTGATAAAGCTCATTATTGTGTGTGTGTTTTTTTTATTTGCTGCTTAATAGTGTGTCGGGGCTATGAACAGTTCAGTCCACCAAACGTACAGTGTGTCTAAGAAGCCTATGCTAAGTAGTCATGCAAATGTCACATAACTAACTTAAAACTAACTTCAAAGCAGGCGTAAAACCACTATGGGAGTAAAATCAGACATTTGGAGCAAAAAAAAAAAAAGGATTATCCAATCAAAGCGGTTTGAGGATGGAGTCGGATGTCTGACTTGGCCTATCAGATCCCACTACAGCTAAGCCCATCTGTAATCTGAATGTTTTGTTACATTTGTCATTGACCAGTCAACTGAAAGAGACAAAACCCTGATCAAAATTTGTACTTGGAGGTTAAAACTCACACACAAGCGACGGAAATTGAGAATTTTATATGTAGATTTTTGCTTTGTGTTTGTGAAAAGACCTTAAAAATGTTTAACTTGTGTAATTTTTCAATATTTTTCACACACAAAGGTTCTTATCTATGATTGCACAAAGATAAAATTATCAGCCATTTCATGCTACAAGATTACAAAATTCCACTCACAACAAATTTGTGAGTGGAATTTGCGCCCATACCCCAAACCCACACCCTTGGCCACCAAGGTGGCAAGGCAAACACCCCTGCACCACTAAATTATATATGAGTGTGGAAACTTGGAAAAGATTTAATTTCAAGATCAAAATGACCAATTTCAGCAATACAGACTACTCTAAACCTCTTACTAAAGCACTAACCCTAACAAGAACCCGTCTTGTCTTCACAGTCTCACATTCGTGAGAACACACACTACATCTAACAATGGCAGAGACCTCAACTGGCTAGTTTTAGCTGTTGAAGCTACAAAATGTTTCATGTTGATTTCTGCAGTGTTCTTGCCGTCAAGATATGGTGAAGATATCTATGGATGCATTTGTGCACAAGTTTCAGCCTGACCGTTACAAACTGTGGAAAGCAGGGAAAGATGACACTCCCATTGACCACTTGAAACCAACTCCAGAGGCTGCTGAGTTTCTCAAAAGAGAAAAGACCAATCGATGTAAGAAGATTTCCAGTGAAGCGTCATCTGAGGAGCCAACGTCTCCTGCACAGAAGGACAAAAGGTCTTGATTTATTCTATTCTCTCTCTTCACTATTCTCTGACTATTTTATTACAGATGGGAATGTTAACAAGTCTTTTGTATTTGTTATGAAATATGAACAAGTTAATCTTTTTCAAAAGTTAAAAAATTGACACATCTGGTCATATCAGAAAACAATGAGCCACTTTTGAACAGTGGCCTCCACTTGTACGTCAAAAGGATGAACCTATGTTCAAATAATTCAAAATAGATGTTAATGTCATGTTTAAACAGGTTCTAAGTACCTGTCCACATGGGGACATATTTTTCTAAAATGGGAAAGTTTTTCATTGTTTGTGCCCTGCATCCACATGACAATGGTGTTTTAAGGGAGGCAAAATGTTAAAAAATAAACAAATAAATTGCTCTCAGGTATTCTTGTGGATAGCAAAAACACATATTTTGTGTAACTGCTGACCTACTAGCCAAACCTCTAGCTTATAAGTCCAAATGTATTAATGCCATGCACAACAAGAATGCTGGATTACATATTTATTGTGGCAATAGCACAAAGCCTCACATTATATTTCTCACTGTAGGCATCAACAGAAGACCTGAGGGGCCTATAGGGACTCTAAACTGAAGCCCATCTGATAAATAGAGATCATTAAGAATTCTGAATATCTGTTAAAGCTCCTTAAAATAAGAAAACAAAATGTGTAGGTAGCCAGTGCAGAAACTTTGAAATTGGTGTGATGTGTTCTTGCTGTCTGGTCCTCACCAGCAATGTTCCAGTTCAGTTCAGAAGAACCTGTAGTAGTAGCATAATCTCTTCTACAAGTTTATGAACTTGTTACCTTTATTGTGTGTCTTCCCCGTCTCTCACATCTGTCAATTCACTGTTGAATAAAGGCCATCAGGCCATCCCTCTGTCTGTCTTTAATTTAAAAAAAAAAATTTTCTCTATATTGTTGGCGCCTTCATACATATGACATGGACACTGGTGGAGCCATGCTGTATTACACAAAATAGATTTTTTCGCATGGATTTTTCTTTTTGACATCCCCTCTCTCTTTCTCTTACTCTTATCCGGGGTTGGGTCGTGGGGTAGCAGAGGCCCAGACTTCCCTCTCCCCAGCCACTTGTTCCAGCTCCTCTGGGCGAACCCCAAGGTGTTCCCAGGCCAGCAGAGAGACTAATGTCGTTTTCACACTGCAAGGAATGGGTTCAAAGTAGGGCCGACCGTGTTTCCATTAGAACTTCCGACCCGGTTCCACCCGGATCCTTGGTACCACAAGAGCTGTGGTTCCAATTGGGCCGGCCAAGCGGGGCTGCTTAGAATTCAGCAGCTGATTGGTTTCGAGTCAGCCGTTGGTTGTTTTGTTGATCGGGTCTAACTGGCTTTCACTAAACTGTTCTTACTGTATTTTGTAAAGAGTGCTCTTTTTAATATTTTTATTATCATTATTTTTAATTTACGACGAATTCCCCTCAATATTCTGCTGCTACCTGGTCCCATGATAAGGTAATGCTTTTCCTCCACTTACTCGCTGATGAACGAGTCCAGAACGAACTAGATAGGTCAACGAGGAAAGAGAAAGTTTTCTGCTGCATCTCTGAGGAAAAGGCTTCGGCCGCTACATCGAAACCATTGTTTAATTTCAAACATAATGGCGTCAGGTACAGCTTCGATGCCGCCCTCAGTTATATGCAAACACAACAGGGCTACAGTTCAGGTGGAACCGGACCGAAGCGTGCCATTCCGTTCCTTGCAGTGCGAAAACGGCTATAGTCCCTCCAGCGTGTCCTGGGTCTTCCCCGGGGCCTCCTCCAGGTGGGATGTGCCCGGCATCCTGACCAGGAGACATCTGGTCAGGAGGCATCCTGACCAGATGCCTGAGTCACTTGAATAAAGGCCACCAGAGCTAAATAAATGAATAAAAAGGTTTGTCAACCCCTAGACACTTTGTAAAAATCTCTGAGCATTTCTTTTGAATCTGTCTGTAATTCTTGATTTTGTTTTCTCAGCTGGCGTTGTCTTAAATCTTTTGTGAAATTAAAAACTGTCCTTAACATTTTTAAATGATTCAGCTCAGATCCTCAAAGTGGGAAAAAACATCCGCTTGAACCTGTCCAGACCTCTGAAGAAGACAGTTGTGACGTAAGAGTCAAGGAGGCGGTAGAGCCTGAGAGACCCAAGCTATCAATGAAGAGTTCTCCCAACAAAGTCCCAGCTGCCTCAGGTAAGGTGCCAAACTCTTGAATTTGCTCTTGCCTTTCTGCTACGTTTTTGCCTTAAGTCTAGCCTCTTTTCACCTGGTTGTCATAATCTTAGATAAAATCAAAAGAAAAATCTTCCACATTGTTTGGATCCTACATTCATTCTAATATGTATAATTAGAAATATTGACAGCACTGGGTGATATAAAAATATTTGCATGCTATCCTGCTATACTACTGCTTTATAGTAATACATTCTCTGAAGTTTAATTCATTCAAGTTTAGCATTCTTGTCCAAGACGCCTCAAAAGTAGTTCAGGATTTACTTCCCTGAACTTTCTTCCCGTTTTCCCCATAATAACCACAGGCTTCAGTGGCAGACCAACTCTAGCTGGTGCATCATCTACCACCATTAGTGTGTGAGTGTGTGTGAATGACTGAATGTAGTGTAAAGCACTTTGGGTTATACAAGTGCAAGTCATTTACTATTTACTATGTGCTGAGCTGCCACATAAAATCCCAGTGAAGGATGAGCATTTTTAAAATTTTTGTCCTTGATGTGAAGTTATTTCTAGAGACAATGAATCAAAATATGTAATGTATGTGTATTCTGAACTGCACCTTTATCATTAACTTATAATTTGGAAATCAGTTAACTAAATCAGTGTACAGAGTTGTAATAAAGTGTTTCCTTCTCAAAACAGCACAACCCAAGTCAGAACATCAGTTGGAGAAGCACATAATACCACCACCTAAATGGAGTTCTAAAGCCAACAAGAAAACTTCAAGCAGACAAAATTCTGCAAGAAAGGACAAGAACAGTGGACGGGCTGCAGACATGAGTCCTCTTCTGCCAGTAGAAGGAAATGCAGAGGCCAGTGTGGAGCCTCGGGTGGAAACCAGTAACATCCCTGTGCACAAGCTGTTTCAGAGAACACTCAGCCCTGCTGACGTCCTGCATGTTCATAGCTATGCCAAAGGAGACTATGGAGAAGAAATCCTGGTGCAGGAGGAAGAACAGGCTGTACGCAGTGATAAAAAAGAAGACACCAAACATGTGAGCAGAGAAGTGAGTAGTGTTGGCATCTGATTCTACCTCAATCCAGATAATTCAAGTATTTTAACCTGTTGTAGTGCCGTAGTTTCTGATAAATGTATTATCTTAATATACTTCTACATCAACAATATATAGCAACAATATTTGTTGTTAAAATACTCAGTTGGTATTGCCTGTATTGAGATGTGACCAAACACAAGTTAACATGGTTTTTAAGATGTGCAAAATTCATACCCTCTAAATCTGATGATTATCATTATGGACAGTTTTAATCATTTCTTTTCTGTGATCTTCTGGAACATACATGCTCATACTGTTTACCTTTTAGCAGAACATGTGACTTTTCATTCTAATTCTGCTGGTGTTCTCTGTACCTCCAGCAAGTGGCAGAAGTGTTGCCTCCTAATGCAGAGCTGGAAAGTAATCCAGACCAGCTGCCACGCCCCCCACACATTAAAGATAACAGCAGTGAAAAAGGTCTGTCCTGACATTAAGTTTTCCTTTAATCTTTCTTGTTCACATGTGTAGCTGATCCCCAAGACTTGAATTAGTCTTGGGGTCTAATTCAAGCAGTCTGGACGGGTGAGTTTGAAGGTTTTGTTTATTTTCTTTGATGCGGATCATCAGTCACCATGAAAACTAAAACATATACAAACATTAGAATACAAAACATAAACTTAAAACACAAACAACAAAATAAAACATACCTTGCTGCTTTCACTGGGGAACACTAAGCATTGATTTGTGCCAAACATCTTTTGACAGTCGTTCAAGTCATTCATTGGTACAATGATTTTGCCAGCTATTATAGGGCCTGCCCCCATTAGCTACGGCAGCCCGTGAGGTACATACAAAGAAACCCCAAACAAAGTGCAAAATAATACAAACAAAAATACAAACCACCCACAGAGCTAATCAAAACAGACAAACATCCATAAACAATCTGCATCATTCTTAATTTAGAAATTTCACTTTACATAGTTTACAATAAATAATCTACAAATTTAAATAATTTAGACAATTTATTTTAAATAGCTCACTATCCATAACAACATGTATATTGAAACTTAATGAATGCATTTGTTTTTCTGCCACAGATGCTTTGGAGGAGCTTCCCCCAGTGGAGGCAGGTACTGTCGAAGGGGACAGCTGGGCCAAACCTCTGACCCATTTGTGGCAGAGTAGCCCTCCCAATCTGAAGAAAGAGAGGGAGTACAACCAACGCATGGGCTCTAAGCCTCCATACTGCTCCATCTGTATGCTCTTCCAAACATATCAACAGGTATTCCTCTCAATCAGAGAGACCTGAACAGTGTTCAGGTGTTTTGTTCCAATTCTTTTGAAGCATTTCTTTTTCTCTCCATACCAAAATACACTGGAAAAAGTGTGGCCCAGCTTAAATTAAAAAAATTGATGTCCATTTGTTGCATCTAATATATTTGACTTCACAGAATCTAAATAAAGTGGTTTGGTACAACATGACTATTTAATATTGACTCAAACCATATTACTTTACTTGACCCAATATTAATTCTTCACCTTTATCCAAGTTAAATTATTTACATTTTAGTTTTTGAACCAAACTAATATATTTAACTTGAACCCATCAAATATATATACCTTGCATTAATTAATTCATTGGCACCATGAAAGTCTTTTTTTTTATATTTCATAAACTTGGTTTCAAACAATTTGCATCACTCACATCACACTTAACACACTCCAGCAACAGTTTTTTTCTAAGCCATTTATTCGTCAAGTAAAAAAGGACAAACAAAGTTGCATGTTCAGACAAACAAATATAAACATGTCATTGTTGCTCTACATCAGAGCAATGAAATAAAGACAATATGGCTTATCAAGCAAAATTAAATGGACAGAAAGCATTCACTGTTGTTGTACTGTTCAAACATCTGAACTTGAAGGAATGTTGCATCTCTAAACATCATCAAAGAACTAAAATTCCAACAAAAGCACTCCATGTATAACAAAGTGCTGTGAGGTGGTCTACCTCTTAAATAGATGCCA
The DNA here is from genome assembly GCF_051168715.1 of Poecilia mexicana. Classification (NCBI taxonomy): domain Eukaryota; kingdom Metazoa; phylum Chordata; class Actinopteri; order Cyprinodontiformes; family Poeciliidae; genus Poecilia; species Poecilia mexicana. The sequence goes on from NW_028263373.1 coordinate 31,137,267, forward strand.
GTGGCAACTACATGCACACATTAAGCACACACAAATATACACTACTGTGCAGTTTTGAGTTCACCACTGAGTTTGCGAATCTTGGAAGTCATCTTGTTGGAACCAAGCTCCATCAGGATCTTCTGAAGGGCCTCAAAGGTGAACCTGAAACCCTGTGGATACTCCATGTTAAGAGCATAGCAAAGTCCAAAGAGCATTGCCACTCCAGCTGCAAGAGAAGGCAACTCATTGAGGACTTCCACACCATCAATGACAATCCCAACGTCTTGGGGCTGCTGTAGAAGGCTTGAATTCTCTCTGAAGACGAAGACTGCCATGATGGTCCTCTCCAGCTCCTGCTCGGCTTGATCTTTCTGGGAGACCTGAGGCAAAATATACGAAATATGCAACTGAACAACTGCAGTCTGGCACACCTCATTAATCACTATATACTGTATAATGGCATAGGTGGTCTCCCGTGATGAATAAAGTTGAATCATCATTGTGACAGAAAATATCTGGACATACCATGTATTCCTTTATAAGGTCCTCAACACGTTCTCCCAGGTAGATGATGAGAGCTTTGAGGATACACTCCCTTCTGAAATCTGCATCAGCACCCTTTAGGGACAATCAAAATGGTTATTATGCGATGTGTACACTAGTCTAGCAACTTAATTCCCAGCTCTACCATAAACAGTGCTTTTACAGTGTGTGCCTGGTCAATACTGAATCCATGGCAGACTAATTGAAAGCAGTGAAAATGTAAAGCCATTCTAGTACATCTGCCAGAGGTCACTAGTAGTCCCTCTTTAAATATGAAGACAGACTGGATGGCTCCTGTTTGGGTTCCTATAGTGACAGGTGCAGAAATTATTTTCTATGCGCTACTACACATTAATGTACTCATAGGTGGCACATGTTTTTCTGTTTTTAAATGGTTGATAGTGAATATGGTGCAAAACTTGGCACACAATAACAATGCCATGTACATCAATTGCACATCATCTGCACATCCTCTTCATGTAGAAGGATTGAGGGCTGTCGTTAGTGGCTAATTATATACTGCACATCATACCTGGTCAAGAAACTCAAGGATCGTGGCAGTTTTTGCTTTAGTGATCCCTCCTTTCTTTCTGAAGATCTTCAGCAGCTGCGGGGAGTGCTTGTCCAGGTGCGCCATAAATCTGGTCAGGAGGGGAACAGCAGTAACCCGCAGAAACTCTGCATCAACCTGCACACAAGAAAACATTGCGAAATACACTTAAAATTTAAGAATAATGTGAAATAAAGAAAAAAAAAAAAAAAAAAACATTTTCTCATCTATGGGCTTAAGTATACAAAAAGTTGTAAAAAGTGTACCTCTTCCATCTGAAATAAAGCTGGCCATCTTTCCATGAGGTTCTCGATGGTTGGCTTCTGATCCACAATCTCTTGCCTCCTGAACTGAAAAGTCCTGGCCATCTTCTCCCGTATGGTTCTCTCATTGTTTCTTATCTTTATTTCAGTCAGAAGAGATGCTCTTTCTTTCTCAAGGTTTTCTGGACTGTCTCCGCTGGGTTGAGGATAGTAATTGGTCTCACCTCTTCTCGCCTTTTTCACATTCTTTGCTGGGAAGGGAGTAGCATCTTCTCGTGATTTGGATTTCAGTGTGTTCACCATGAGCTCAGACGAAAGTCCATGTGACCTCAGCTGAGTGCGGTAGTTGCTCATCTTGCTCTTGAGCTTCAGTTTCCATCCATAACTCTCATTGAAGGAGTCTGGTTGTCTCAGGCAGGGATGTTTCCCTGTCAGAGCCTCTGCAACATCACTCAGGTCTGCATCAGTGGGGTACGCCTTGTAGGAAAAAATCTTCTCTGCCAATCTTTCCAGTATGTCGGACAGCATTTTTGATGAAGGTGTCAGTCTGGTTTGGTTCTGTGCATATTCTGAATTCCCTCGCCGAAGTTGACCTTCTGTTTCGAGGGAGAAAGGCGGGATGATGAATTCCTTTGGCCACGGCTCTTTTCTCAGTCCCTCACTGTCAGAGCTGTGGCTGAGTATGACCGTGTCATCTGTATCAGTGTTTCGTGAGGAAAGGCTTGTGTCCAAGTCACTCAGATCAGATGGGACACTTTCAATGAAACTCAGAACAATATCAGGAGCAGCTTGTATGATCTTGATTGTAGTAAGGTCTTTGATCATGGACGTTGCGCTCAAGTTAACAAATATTCCACCAAAGTCATCATCCTTGTACTGCAGCCTGATGTCTCCAGAAAGTTTGCATACATTTTTGACCTGTTCAATGAGCTCCTCAACTGTGTCCGGCACCCTTGATAATTCCATCCTCTCAGCGCTTTCGTCACCCAACAAGATGAGGAGTCGGACGGGAGTCGCCATATTGCAAAGTTGGATCTCGAGTTGTTGATGTAGATGCCCTGACAGTCAGTGATGTTCAGGAAGCTGGAGTCAAAACCTGGGTGGCAGGAGAATAAAACGAAAGACAGAAGGAAAGAGAAATTATTAATTCACATTCACAACCACCTTGTGTCAACATACAGATGAGATGAAAGCTTTGAGTTGTAATAAGTAAGGTGCATCAGTGCCCCTTTAAGTTAATCTAATATAAAACAATGCGTATGCACCCCTTTTATATCAGTACAAGTGCCCCTGTCTGTTAGTCCATTGTCACAGTATGTCAGCCCCTCAAGGTTAGTCTAGTCACACGGTTTATCCATGCCACATTAGAGGTAGGTCATGTAATTCTTTTAGAAGTTAATTTCCTTAATACATGCTGCCCATTCACAAATGTTACCTTTTTCACAAATAATTACCACCACCATGCCATTCTAAATATTCATTTCAAATTTCAAGTAGGCATTTTTGTCACCTAGTAAATACAAGGTTAATACTAAGTAAATATTCTGGAAAATATCCCATTAGAAATATTCAGCACAGTTGCAATGGGCTGCATAGTTGCAATACCCATTCTGCCCACCATGCATACTCTACCTTTAAGTTAGTACAGTGTCAGTTTAGTGCAGATTTTGAAAAGTGATAAGTAGAATGAATTACATTAAAATAGAATGATTTCATGAATATGCAGATCTTAAATGTTAAAAAAGAGAAAAATATTATGCATACCTTAAATTTGAATATATCTTTTCAGGGTAATGAAACGCACTCCTCCCACAGTGTAAGCTACCAGGGGATATGGATCAGTCAGTTCATCTGATTCCACAAGTATTATGTCATTGGTAGGGCTCACTTCAACTTCGAAGGCCCTGAAGTGTTCCCAGTGCCACACTCTCAGTTTCTTAACAATGAAAAAAAGTCTCTCCTTCAGAATAAACATGTGGATGATCTCAGTAAATTCTGGAATCCCTTCCAAAGACCCATGTGCAAGTATCATTCCATTTCTGTAGTTGAATCCATTGAAAGTGACACTTTTAGCCAGGCACACATTATCCATTGTTGGGTGCTTGAGCCGTATAGCTTGTGCAATATCTTCTTTTAACACATCAACAGAAAGAGTTGAGACAGTTGACACTTCCAGAAGAGGTTTTTGAGGGTCCATAAATATCTGCTGTGCCATATGAAATTGGTGTCGCTCCGCCAAAGACAGCAAAACATTCTTTAAAGATCTTGTATAACGAACAACTCTTTTAAAAAAACTGTGCTTGGCTTCATATCTCAAAGTCCAAAGACAGACTAATGGTCCAAATTTACGAATTAGCTGAGGATAATGTTCCAAAAGATGATGCTTAGGCAGTAGACGGTAGTCTGGGAAAACCTCTTGAAGTCGAACTCTGTGCTCTGATATCTTGAAATTCAAATACGCGATTGATTCCTCTGTATGGACAGGTGAGACAATAAGCTCCACTAGATCTTTTAAGTCACCCAATATTTTCCATGCTGGTTCATCCACAGGTACCTTTTGGCCGACAAGGAATGGGAAAAACCTTAAGAGACTCCAGTTTTCGTGAGAATTGCCTCCTATTGTCTTTCGAGATGCAAAGTTCAATGGCACTGGATGGGGACAATTAACTTTGTCTGTCCACTTAAAGGGGAAAGCTAGTATGGACTCATTTAAATATGCAAGAGTAAAGTACTTCTTGGATGTGAAAACAGAAAGACAAAGGGCGATCTCTGCCGGTACGATTCCTTCAAATAAATCATGGACAACATCTGGGGGGAAACCCGTGGTAACTTTGAAATGACTGAGTTTCTCAGAGAGGACACATCTCTTCTTGACACCACAGAAATTACTTAGAGAATCTTGTTCAAGGATTTTAAGGTGTTCTGAGTGAATCTGTTCTGTTCTTAATGTAAACACTCCACTATCTACAGTTTTAGTTTGAATTTCTGATCTAGATGCTGTACAAAATCGACACAGGTGACCACTTGAAAAGCTTTCAACAAACCCAGCAATACCATGTGCTCCAAGGTTATCGGCTATCACACACTGGATCGTTCCCCTAACACATTTCCCTAACTTCTGCAAAAAGACACCGTGCTCTTCTAATGAAATTAAATCACTTATGAGTGGCTCGAGTACAGTCTCATAGCCATACACTTTCAAATCATCACTTTTGACTAGAAGAGCCAAGTAAATTGATGACAGTGAAGACTGACAACCAGGGATCAGATTGCCTAAAGTCCAATAGAAGGCACAGATTTTATGTTTTCTCCGTGATGTCCCAATTGGGTTGCAGATTTCGTACTCGTCTACATAAAGATTTAGTGAAATGGCACAGTCTGCAGACAGAAGTGTGTTTTTCTGAAAAAAATCACCATCAAAAGGACAACTATATACTGTTTGATCACTCTCTGGTGACTGATATCTCTCTCTCAAATGCACAGTTTTTGCCAGAATTACATCTGAATTTAGAATTTGCTGCAATGTTTTCAGCACAGATACATACTGCAATGATTTTTGGTTTCTTTTATCAAGAATGTATTCCAAGGGAGACACTACACAGAATTCTCTTTTATAATATGACTTGCGCTTCCAACTAGTAGACAATGGCCCTTGTTTCCCTATTGCTTTATGAATTGGGTGTGAAGAACAAAGAAAAGTGGCCAATTGTTGAACAACAGATGCTTCCACATGACAATTATTATCTTCCAAATGCTGGTTAATTGCTGCTATACTACCCGGCACAGAGACATCTCCAATGAGATGTTCTAGCTCCTCAAGCAATTCATTTACAGCTGTAGCCGAGACTAAATATGTATGTTCTAATTTAAGTAAAAGTGAAGCTAATTTCAGTTCAACTTCCCTTTCCAAATCTCTTGACTCTTCAGTGGTTAGCTCTATTTCTTCATTCAAGTCATAGTCAGATGGATTGGAAATGAGTGACGTGACAACTATTCCACTTTTAAAGTCATTAATGGTGCATGACTGATGTTTTCTCCATTTATGGCTCCGGAAACTGCTGTATATGTTGGTTTTGTATGAGCAACCATCAAACATACATGGGACTACTTCATATTTTCTCAGATGTTCATAGATATGTTGGAAAAAAACGTGCTCAGTAGAAAGCTGATTGTTTCCACAAATGTAACACTTGAAAGAAGAGTGTCTTTGTTGGGACTCCAGAGAAGGATGATTTCTAGAGAGATGTTTCTGAAGACCATTCCATGTCTTGGACGAACAGGGACATTGTGCGTGGATGCATGGATAGGGACGCCGCCTACCGTGAAACCGATGGTCAATTCTCAAGTGTTTCAGTATCTCAGATCTTCTTGAAAAATGCTTGCTGCATTCTTTGCATTTCCACATCCAACCTAAAAAAAAGGAAAGCAGACCAGTAAATATTTAGAAAATGCAATGAACAGAAATCTTAGTTTGTTTAGTTTTAATGACAGTCTGGTAATCTATATATCTAAATACAATGTTGAGTCTAGCGGTAGTAAAGAACATTGAGCTGCATGTTTTGTATGAACTAAGATATACACAGAAATTCATTCATTCAACATCATTATAGCTACTACTGCGCTCTTACAATCAGAGCCACCCTAATGTAAAAATGACTGCAGGCAAATGCAACACTGTACTTGCCCCCCCTCCCCCTTTCATTAGAGATTTGCTTTAATAGAGTAAGCTTGGTTGAAGTTGGCATGTTCACTTTTTGAAGCACTCTGCCTGCCACACTGATCTTGCAGACCACTTCGACTGAAATAAAATAAATAAATTAATTAATTAAATCGTTTGGTCCACTTAATCTTGTCTCCACATTCATTAGGTTTTTCTGAACGTTGCAACCCAACAGTTTTACTGGCTCAACGATATTTTAACAATGAGCGCGTGCGAAATCACACTTCATAAGATACCTGCCAGCATGCCATGACATATCTCTGAAAACACAATGCATTCGGAAAATGAAGTTCTTAACCTACAGTAAATGGGGCAGTGTCGTGAACAAAATGCATGAAAACCAGTTGTAGAGCCGAACAAAAAGTTTAAGGCTTAACAAGGAGATTCGCTTACCGAGAGCATATCCTGTGAAACCGTTTTAACAGTTGGACAAACCAGCATGGCGAACACTGGGAAACATCACCGACCATACCATACAAGTATAATGCATGCACAAAACACCATTAATTTTCAACGGGCCTCGCTACCATTTACAAACTGGGACTTTACAATCATAGTGGTATAAACACACTAGACTAACTAATTGCTAACATGGCTTTACATGGGTTAAGCTAGTCAAGTTCACCGTGTAGCCGAGCTAACCGTGGTGGAAGCTATTGATTGGTAACGAATTATGCCTACCTTGATTAATTCCAGCTACAACCGAACAATGTACACATAGTTATATTTCTCGTGAAATACGTGTAAGTTCAGAAATTACACCACATTTAACCCAGCGAAAAATAAAGCGTTTACTGGGATACCCACATTTAGGCGGGACTTTCAGCTTGCTAACCAGGTGACATTAACTCGGTCTTTTGCATTAATACAATTGTAGGCTTGTTAAGACACGTTTACATCAGCTTAGTTTAGTACTTACTGCGGGTTTATTCTTTGATAACGTGCTCGGACGTTAATCATTCCTTCTTCCCCATGCCGAAACGGACGAAGCTCTCCAAGCACTTCTCCCCAACTTCTCACGTGACTCAGATTGAAAATATGACATCATTTCCTTTCAGCATGTTTTGAGAGGAACCAAAATATTTGCTTTCTTCCCTTCAGAAGTCTTATTAATTCAGTCTGAATCAAAATTGACACCTCAGAATGCAAAAAAATAGACTTTCACAACCAAGTCAATTATTTTACATTGTATTCAATGTAAATTATTAGCTTGAATGAACAACTCTGTGCTACACTTTTTCCAGTGTAAGAATGACAGACTTTATTTTTCTGATTGCTCTCAGCATGGCAATAACTGCATTAAGACATTTCTTTTGAAATGTTTTCAGTCTGGGGATATGAAATATTGTAATTTCCAGACTATTGACTGTACCTGAATATACTCTGCACCTTCTGCACAAGTGCAACCTGCATATATAGGCCACGCTTGTTTGCAGGGGTCTACGTTGTAATGAGAGATTTACACAGTTTTTTTTTTTTTTTACTCTTAAAGTAATGCATACCAGTAACATACACAAATGTGTATCATAAATGCTTTTCTATTTTCAGAACAGTTCCTGTAGCTTACCTGGCAGCTTAGCAGGCAGATATCGTGCTAGACTTTTTCATTGTTCTTCATTTTGACAGATGCGGTCAAAAAAATCACAGTCTATTTTTATCCATTTTTAAAATTATATTAATGTCATTCAATTGTATTTCATTTTCATTTGGTTTAAATATTCAACAAGCTGAATAGAGAATCAAATGTGTCATGGTTTTGATGTTTATCTGGAGGATGAATCCGCACTCTGCTACTGTGCTGTAGGCTAGAATTACAAGCGCCACTTCAGCCAAAGTTTGAAATTGGGGAAACTTTTCTCCAATTGAAGTAGTCAGAAGTTGGAAAGAAAAATGGCTGTCTTCCCTTCCTTTCTGTGTCTGCTTACAGGCAGAGTGTGCCAGCAGCGTGGACAGTCATGTCGCTGGTGCTGGTGGGAGGATGCAGACCAAGCCTCTTATCCCAGAAATGTGCTTCACCATCACCACAGAAGAAGACGCAGAAAGTGAAGAACAACCTGTTGCACATTATTTAGAGGAAGATGGAACCAGCCTTCTCATCTGCTGCTCACAGTGCAGTGTTTGGGTTCATACAAGTCAGTAAACCAGCACGCTGCACATCTACACAAAATAACTTCGTTTTATAGCTCTACATGCTCTAAACTTTTAAATGATTCAGCTATAGATGCTGTATAATCCCTACTTTCCTGTGTGGTTGCTGTGTGTTTGTGTGTGCATCCTTTAGGCTGCTACGGTGTGAACCCAGCCAGTGTGAGCAGCGAGTGGAAATGTGCACGATGTACAGCCAATGCTATGAATGAGGTTGGTATTAAAATGAGTTACAGTTGGTTCTTCCTGAGAGTAACCTTGTGAGAGGTGTTATAACACAAAAATAAATTCAGCATGGGAATGCCTCTTGGATTCTTTAGTTTTTTTGTGCTATGAGAAAGTATTGATTTCCTTACAATATCTTTAAGTTTTTGCCTTTTGTTACACTTAGGCATTTTAGGTCACCAAACAAATTTTAACATCAGACAAAGATACACTGTATTAATACAAAAATCTGTTTTTAATGATGACTTTTTTTTCATTACAGTAAATAGAATCTGTCTAACACGAAGGGGCCTGAAAGCAATTGCTTTTTAACAGTCAGATTTGGATAACTTTTTCCCTTTATTAAGGAAATCATCATAGATTTTTTAAACATTTTTATCTTATATCTAATTTTGTTTTGTCTTAATTATCTAAGTGACAAAACACAAACGGAAGAAATCTGTAAAATGAAGCGCTGTATATGTACAGTCTGAATAAAAAGTCGTAGTTTTTGAGCAATATAATTTTATTTCATTTTGTTCTTTATTTTATTCACTCAATAATAAATATGAATAGTTCATGTAACCCCTAAAAGAAGTCATGAATGAAAAGGATGAGAAAAATATAAACCTCTAACATCTCACCCTTATTCGCATAAAAAGAAAATTAGTCGGCACAGAATACTACTGCAGACATATTTCAACAAAAAAATACACACAAAAAATACACAACACAAAAAAACGCCATCATCATAATGGTTTTCAAATTTCTTTTAAATGCACAAAGAAATTTAGATTGTTTTATCTCACATCAAGATTGTCAAGATAACATATTAGTAGACCTTGTCTGTGCCATCTGAACATTTCTCTGAGTAAATAATACCTCAAAGTTTTCAGATCTAGAACGTGTTCTTAAAAATAATGCCAGCAGAGAACAAATAAGCTTACTGGTTCCAACCAAAAGTGACATTTTTTGACTGGACCCTTTTATGAGACTTGTTCTTTTTGCAGAGTTGCTGCCTGTGTTTGTTAAGAGGAGGAGCCCTACATAAAACCACCAATGACAAGTAAGTTCCAGGGTTATCTAGAACACAGTGCTTTTCAAAGTGTGGGGCGTGTCTCCCCTTGGGGACGCCAGAATTCTTCAGGGGAGGCACAACATGAGAGGGTGGAGGAAATAAACCAGAACATGTAAATGCCAACATTTAGCTAACTTCACCTAATCTGTGCCAGAGGCAAAATGAGTAGATTTTTAGCACCTAAAGCCACAGTGAGTTGGAATACAAAGTCTGGACCAGGCAAAGCAACAAATATGACCAAATTATTTCAAGTTGGGATTTTCATGGGTTGGATGTGAAGATATTCTACCACCACAGTATTGTCTTCAAAGCCCTGGCAGGACTTTTACACCAATGTTTCACACTCATGTTTCACATATGACCTGTGTATGGTGAGGCGTACCCAAGCTGTATGTAAAACATAGTCTGGAGTCTTCCCCAGGGTTACTGAAAGCTCTAAAAGGGCAGCCAAGAGCCATCTGGATCAGATACCTGAACCACCTAGAGAAGGTAAAAAGGATCGACTTTGTGGTGAGAATGCAGACACAGCTCTTACTTTGGGCATGGGATTGGATAGTCATTAAATCACCCAAATACCCCATACTCACCACTCATAACCCCACAAAGTTCTGTATACATAATACTGCCCTTTTATGTATGTTGGTAAATGCACCAGTTGGAATAAATAACATCACAAAGTGTGTGTCTTTTAGGTGGGTACATGTGCTGTGTGCTGTGGCAGTAATGGAGGCGCGCTTTGTCAACATTGCTGAAAGAAGTCCTGTGGATCTGAGTGGAATCCCTCTACAGAGATTTAAACTGGTGAGTTTACATGGTGTCATCAGAAGCTGCAAGTATTAAGTAAAGGGAACAACTTTGTATTAACCCCTTAACGCTCACCCCCAAAATCACCGAAAGCAACTGAAAAGGTATACCCAAATTAAATCAGCCGCTCTTCTTGAACAATTTGGAGTGCATGCAAAAGCTTGGTCTCTTTATGAAGATGACAAGCTACATTTTCTATTTTTGCAGTCAAAAATACTTTAACTGTCAGTAGTTTGTAGCTATTATGTTTGTAACACAAAATTTTTTGAAAAAGTTAGCTTCACCCAGACTTTTCATTTTTATTTCTTGTAAAATGTACGTTGAGTGTTGAATGTATGGACTGGAAAATACAATAAATCTGTAGAATAAAGTATTCTGCTCGTGGACTTCAAGACTGATAAAAATAGCACAAAAAAGAAATGTCATTTTGGACATGTTTATTTATGAGGATGTACAGGTGTTGTCCATGTGTGCCATTTGGAGTCTCCAAATGGCACACATGGACAACATCTGATATACAAACTTTAAATGACTGTAATTCCTCAGTGCTTCAACATACAGTCATCAGTGAGGCTCTAATGAAAGATAATGACCAGAGGAATCCTCTGGTAGACACATTACTGATAGTGGAAATTACTATATAGATCCAGATTATATAGATAAAATAGCATATCTGGAGGGCAGAGGGGGTTAGCGTACAGTCAGACCTCCCCCTCCTTCTTGCAATACGCTGTTCGTCCAGCCGCCCTCATCTGTCCGACTGTCCCGCTCCCCCCCCACCATCTCTTCTTCGACTCCCCCAACCCTCACCTTTCTAACGATACACTAACCCCCCCAAGCTAACAGGTGTGAAAAAACAATGAGCTTTAGTAGAGAGGATGTGTCATTCAGACATGCTTACAGCTCTGTGACTCAGAAAAGACAAACATTTGACAACTGGTAAAGACAGGATATTTCCTATTCTTTAGCTATTTTTAATGGCTTGCTGAGCCCAGGCTGCTGTGTTTCCATTTCACAGAAATGTTACTACTGCAAGAAACGCGTGAAAAAGGCATCTGGCTGCTGTGTGCAGTGCTCTCATGGCCGCTGTCCCACTGCATACCACCCTACGTGCGCCCAGGCTGCTGGGGTACTGATGCAGCCAGATGATTGGCCCTTTGTGGTCCATGTGACCTGTTGTCGGCACAAAGGTCCTGCTCAGATTGAGGTAAACTGCTGCACAGGATCTTTTCTCTCTTCAACATTAGTTTAGTTTTTATCTATCTATAGTTTAGAATGGATCCTACTCAGTATGATTATGCATTAATAATTCTATTTGTGGCTTTTTCTACTGCAGCGCAATAAGGCAGCAATGCATGAGCTTACTGTGGGTCAGAAAGTCATCTGTAAGCACAAGAATGGCCGTTACTATCAGTGTGATGTAGTTCAGCTCTCAAAAGAGACCTTTTATGAAGTCAACTTTGATGACGGCTCCTTCAGTGATAACCTCTTCCCGGAGGACATTGTGGTATGTTTTATTTGTCTTATTTGCATTAAAAACATCTAGTATAGTAAGCAGAAATGCAAAGGGCATTGTTCATTTTAGTCATCAAGATTGTCTTGAGCTTTAGAAACTAGAAACTAGACAGAACAGTTTTTTGGATTAGCCTAAATGTAGCTTCTTTATAAAAGCTAGAGGTATGCTGTAGAGGTCACTTGAAAGTGTTAAAGGTGACTGATCAGTTTGTGTGTGTGTTTCTTTGCGCAGAATCAAGACTGTGCTCAGCTTGGCCCTCCACCGCAGGGTGAAGCGGTTCAGGTGCGCTGGACAGATGGGCTGGTCTACGGGGCCAAGTTTGTGGCAGCTCATATTATTCAAATGTACTTGGTAAGTATTTTTCTCTTTCTTTGTGCAGTTTGTGTCAAAATAATTTTTGACTTTATGCTCTTACTAGTAAGAACTGCATAATTTATTATCTATTTAGGGAGATTGTTCAATATATAAGGGACACAGAAAGTAATTACTACTTTTGTTTTTAGATTTAGACTTAATTTTTAGAACAAAGAGTAAACAAAACTGATCACCTGAGAAATCTACATGGTTTGAATTTAACATATTGCTCTGAAATTATTAAGATTTGATTCCATTCAGTGGCTTAAAGACTAATAAGATTTTTAAATCTATCCTTTTCCAAACAGGAATCCAAAGTAATATGAGATTGAGAGATTATACTGATACTGAACAAAATTAGTTTGAAAACTGAGCCTTGAGGAACCCCAAAGAAGAACTTTTTCATTCAGATGAATAATTGCCAAATGTCACGTAGACATGAACTTATTATAGCATTATAGTTAAGGTTCAGTGGATGCTGAAATTATTAATTTGGAGTGTTTTGTGGTAAAGAAAAAAATCATCTTTGATTATTATTAGCCATATATGAGATTTTGGTTGATTAGCTAATTAATTATTTGCAGTTTGTGATAATTTATCATAAATAAAATGAATCAAAATGTCACAATTGTGAAAAAATAGATATTAATATGTGCTGTTGTTCCAAACCGCAGGTGGAATTTGAAGATGGCTCACAGCTAACAGCCAAGAGAGATGATGTCTACACTCTGGACGAAGAACTTCCCAAGAGAGTCAAATCCAGACTGGTGGGTTCAAATTCACCTTTATTTAACAAACCAATGTTGTGGCATATAATTACACAATGCTGTTATTAAATAGTCCATGTAACCCTTATTCTCTCGGCAGTCTAAGGCATCAGATATGAGGTTTGATGGAATTTTTGAAGACAATGAGATCATCCAAGAATCTAAGAGACAAAGAGTGATCAACTCCCGGTACAGGGGCGACTACATTGAGCCTGTGATTTACAGAGCCATCATGGAGTAGACCCTCACACCTGGTCAGCCCGTCTTACACACCAGCAGCACCGTTGGACTGAAGTGTTTTAAAGCACCTTAACTTTGCAGCTAGTTTCAGGCAATGTAGCAGCAGCTGGCTTCTTCAGGATCTGCATGGACTGCTGCCTGTTTCCACACTTTGTTCTCTTTGCTGGACTGTGAGGTCAAAAAATGTTTTGTTCTGATGACGTTTTTTGCATTGCAGAGGACTTCTTACAGTAATGTTAATGGGCCACAGGCTCTAGCATTGGATACATAACAAATAGCACTGAATAAAGTAAGATGTTTGAAAACTGGGTTAGTGCTGGAATGTAAAATCAGTGGTTATAGTCTGAAAAAAACAAAGCTTCATTAAACTGGCCCCAACTGAGCATTTTCCATCCAAGATCAACTTGTTCCTAATTTATTTCAGCTTTTGCTTTTAGTGGCTATTAAAATGTTTCAGAGAGGGAAACACACACATACCCCAAATATTATTCTAAACCTCTACTTCACATTCAGCCCTTTAGTTTTAATTCTGTTGAAAATGGTAGAAAACAGAGGAGAGCTGAATCCCTCAACATTTTTAACATTTAAAAAGTAATTTCTGTCCAATAACTTGTGAACAGTATGTGTAACTGCAAAAATTGTTAAACCTTGAAATAATCGGACTGAAATCCTGTCATTCTAAGCAAACTTTCTGTTTCCATGTCTAGTGTGTGACAATCAGTGAGGTTCAGACCTTTGGAGAAATAATTGGATATTTACCAGAAACTTGTGAAGCTTCTGGAGTTGCTGCTTTTCACAGAAAACAGACCAGAATCCCACACTCTGCCACATTAGCCACTCAAAATTGTTTCCCACCAACACCCACAGATCAGGTGACATTCCTGACTTCAGTGTTTTGCCCATGGACAGTTGGACATGTGAACTAGAAACCTCCTTTCTATAGAGGTGGATTTAAAAACCCAGATCCCAAATATCTGGCCACTAGTTTTTTTTTCTAAACATAAAACAATAAAAACAATATAAAAGTTTTTTTATTTCATATATTTTAAAAGATTCCAAATCTTTTAAAATCTTTAAAAGATTTTTAAAAGATTTCAAAACTAATATGACATTTATCAATTAAACAGATGATGCTCATTCTCTGTTTACTAGCCTCTGCTTGATGGGCAGAGCTTAGTGGACTTGTCTGTCTTCCTCCAGAGGAGGAGCTGTTACCCATTAATGACTTGGCCTTCATTACACCAGACTGCCTGTCTATTGAAAGTTCTACAGGATTGTGGAAATCTTTATTGTAAAAAAAAAAAACTAAAAACTTCCTTTCAAAGATTTTCTTCTAGTTCTTTGATTTTCAGTCCTGGTCCTCATGACCCGCTGTCCTCCATATTTTACATGAGTATTTACTCCAACACACATGGTTGCGTTTCCCTTTCAGCTACTGTCCAGTTTGTTAATCAGGCATTCATTCATGTACGCAGGGAAGCACCATGCAGAAGGAGGATTGAAAACCTCTGATCTATTGCATATTATCCTTTGAAAACAGAACGAAGACAGCTGCTTTAAAACGGTTATGGAGAAGACTGGCTTTACACTGACTGCAGACCAGGAGCTTAAAACATTTTTTATTTGTTCCAAATGGTTTGGAAACTTCCATTTGTAATATTTATGAGTTGTCTTAATCTTAACACTCTCACATCTTCAGTTTTGTGATAGAAATATTTTCATGGCATATATTGCATTTTAAAATGTATCAACATATTTCAGAATTAAGAAACATATAGGGACTCTTCTGGATAAATGAAGTAAGGCTTTATTAAAATAATAATGATAAAAAATATAACCAGCAATGAAAAAAGATATTTTAAAATCTCTGGGATATTTTTCTTGGATTTTGATTCAAGTTTTTAGGTTTCATGTAAGTATTGCAACAATCATTTTTTAGGCATGTACAATGCAGAAAAACTGTTCAGTTGGATGCTGTGGAGTAACAGGTTTTACTCTTTAAAGGTAGCACAGCCATTTGATCCCTAATATCCTGTTTTATTAACTACATTCCCTCCTTGGCTTAACTGTATCACTCTTTATTGCTCATTATGGTGTGCTGAGAAACTAGCATCTGCTTCATAAACAGTAATTCTGTTGAGTTTGTTCAATTATTTGACTTCTGCAGTATAAAGCTGCATTTAAATAAGTCTCTGCTGATTTTCATGTGTTTTTATTGCCTGCCTGTCCTACTCTCTTACTCTGTGCATTGGACTGCTGAGTTCAGTTTGTGGGGCATTTGAACATCAAGGTGCTACTGTTAGTTTATACAGAAAAAGATGGTGTTTGTTGTACATTTCTAAAAGTTTTGCTGGCTTGTTCGTGTCCGGCTCCACCCAACTCTTTGATCCCATTGCTTTGGGGAACAAGATGGCCGTCAGATTATCAAGCAGGTTTTCTAGCTGGTCATTGGCCATGTAGGGGTCATTTCATTTTCTCTTTAGACTAAGTTGTACACTGATCTTGTATTATATTTTACTGTCCTGTTTGTAAAACATTCACTGTATTTTTTCACAGAAGCCTGTGTAATGTAATGTCATGTCATGTAGTCTATTGTAAAATCTTATTGAGCCAGCAAAGAGAGCAGTTACTTTTCATATTGTTATGAAGACATTTTGTAACATTTGTTTAATTAAAGAAATGTACTCTCAGTTCATTAATTCAGTTCTCTTTGTGTCATGGAGGGTTCATTATTATGTCAAAACTAAAGAACCCTCCATTGTTGGAGCTCATACATTTTTGTCTCTGTGCTCCATCAGGTCCGTTTACCAGTTTCAGGACCCGACCAGAACCCCTGAGTGTAAATTACCTTGAGAAATAATGATATTTGATATATAAAGCAGGCTTTAATGCCGAAAAATGATCAAATGTTACAAGCCATACATTGTCATACAAATGGAACAGATACAGAGTTACATTCACCGTTCAGCGCTGGGGCCACACTTAGCTCACCGTCTGGATGGAACCAAGTGAGGCCAAGACTGTAGTGCATGTTTAGCTTTTTATTCTTTTCTACAATCTGTATCCTCCAAGGGTTATCTAATCAATTTGAGTCTGTTTATGTATGCCTGCCAGCAGTCATACATAAACATGGTTATTTATGTAAGCTGCAGCATGTGCGTAATAATCAAGTTAAAAGAGGCTAAAAGAGAGAGGAAAAGATAGAACCGACAACAATCCCCCTGATGGCATGGCCTCTATAAAATCGCTAAGTGTATGTGCATCCTAGCTATATATGGCAGGCCGCTCCTTCTGGAACCTAACCCCTCTCCCCCAAAAAGGTGGTGTAGGAACGCCGTATCTCTGGTATCTCCCCGCTCTAGTGTTGTCCACCCCTCTGTTCGGTCCTTCGAAGCTAAGCTAATGTGTATACTAAGAGTAAAAATAATTAAGTATTCAAAAATAAAAAGTAATAAAAAAAGGGAAATAAAATAAAGCAAAAAGAAAACAAAACAATAAGCAAAACCAGCTAAAGTGAGTAAATATTTCAATGTTAATTATGGCTTCAATAAAGGCTTGAGGTTTCCTTTTTTGTTTGTTTTTTCTCTTTTATTACTGTCTAAGAGAGAAAATAGAAAAAAAGGAGCGATGGTTAGTTATAAAGAGGAAACTCCTAGAAAGCAAAGCTTAAGCTAATTTTGTTTGTTCTGCCCCACCTCAAAGTGCCCCATGCAGTGGAGTTTCTATATTCTAAATCTTGTCCAGATTCATGTTGTCTTCTTTCTCCTGCACCTTGGGCTGGCTCGTCCTCTTTTTTTCTTTTTTTAATCTAATCAATCAGCAAGAACAGGTTGTCGATTAATAATAATAGCAAATAACAGCAAATGCGGTATTTTTCTATTCCCCACCCCCCCATTCAGTCCCACCTTGCTGCAAACAAAAGTAAGAAAATAAGATAAGAAAAATATAGTAGAAATAAACAAAATAAAATAAAAACACCAATAATAAGCCGCAGGCCCGGGCTAAAGGGACATACACAGCAGAATTATTTTTTGTGTGATTTTCAGGTTTGAAGAACATCCAGTCTCTAAGTCTCACATAAGATAGTCAAGGGCCTTGAGTTTTATAAAACTGGCTGGCTTCAAACGTGGCTGGTTCTCCTTAATCCGTCTCGGAGAACAGTGGTCTTGCCTCTCTCTCCCCCAGTCCAGCTCCCTCCTTTGCTCCAGGAAGGAGGAGAGAGTATGAGTTCCTCAGGTCAAGCCTCTGTCAGCTTGTCTGTCCAAGGAGAGATGGTCTCCCTCAGGGTCTATAGCTGCCAGTATTTTACCGTTTTTTGAAAGAACGGTAATCTACTGTTTTTCTGAAAGAACAGTAAAAAAATAAAAAATAAAATACTGGTGGCTACAGACACCTTTTTTTTTTACCGTTCTTTCAGAAAAACGGTTAAAAAAACTGGGATCTATAGATACCAGTATTTTACTGGACATTTACCTTTTCAATCCTGTAATTATCTTTTAAAGTGGTGTACTGTAAGTAAATACTGTAATGACGCCAACACACCACAGACTTAGTACCGCCAACAGGGTTTATTAGAAATAAGAGCGAGCAGCTGCGCCTCTAACAAACCGTTACACTCAACTGAATAGCTTCACTGCTAAAAACACACTGAACTCTCCGCTCTTCCGGTGTTCTGTCAGCATCGCTCCGGGTCCTCCCGCTCCCCTGATCCCTCGCCCAAATGACAGGTCCATCACATGTGAGTGGGAGTCAGCAGTCAGACAGGGGAACCCCACAACACTCTACACATAACAGTGAAAAGAATGCAACTTATAACAAATACACAACCACATGGAGCCCAGCAGAACTAAAACACAGAATCGTTAAAATACTACGGTGGCCGACAGGTGCAAATGCGCAGCAAACACGAGAAAAACAAATACAACAAAGAAAAGACGCAAACAAAAAAGAGATGCAAAAAAAGATAAAAATAAAAGCTGAAAACGGAAGTGTTCCAGTCCACTAGAGCTTTGTGTCCGAATGGGGTATATGCCACGGACTTCCGTTTTAGCACTTCCGCATTTTTTTTCCACATAGCCTGCTTCCGGTGCACAGGTCACTCTGTGTTAGAGATGGAGTTTTTCACTTGGTCCTTGCTGGATTTGCCCACAGTAACTGTTAGGTAAATTGTATCATTATCAACTATTTGTTATACTGTTTTATATGTTCTTAGTTTATGTACTCTTATTTGGTTTAGTCATATCTTTTAAGAAATATGTCTGTATTGTTAATTACTCTGGTTTGCTTTCTCAGAGGGCGTCTCTGAAGAAGAGCAGTGACATCAGCTCTTCACAGAACGCCCTGCTTTGACTTCTTAGATAGCTATAAAACCATCGCCGTGAAGATGTACAACTTGTCCTGTTTGATCCTGGGTCAGGAACTGGATAAGCTAGTGTTAGATGGATTGTGTTGTTAGTTAGTGATAATCTTGGGGCTGTGACTGTGTGATGAAGTGTTTCCCCCCTCCCTTTAGAGTTACAGCGCTCTCTGTGATTAGGGATCCTAAAGACAATAAAAAGAGAGGGGCAGGCAAATGTGCTTCAGAGCGGTAGGAGATTTGTAACTGAAAGCACATCTCTGTCTGTTCTCCTCGCGAGTATTAAGAATCTAACTTTCTCTTGTCTTTCCTGTGTTATTTGAATAGGTGTCAACTCTGACAGTAACCGTTAACCATTTTAAAAACAAAAAGCAGCAGGAGGATGTAACTTCATAACCTCATTTTCTAAGCAGAATCTCAGAGGGAAAAAAAGAGAAATTACTTTGTCTAACGCAAGAACAGATGATAGCAGCCAAGTGGAAAAAATCACTCTAACGTGGATAATAATGATGAAACAGCATATATTCGGGATTCGGGAAAGACGTGATTTGCACCATTTGTTCTGTGTGTTTTTTATGTGGGTCAGTGCCACTTAAGGTTTTGGACCTTAATCTGACTGACTTCTTGTGTGGTTTGGAGCATTGCTGCTCTCGGCTGTTTTTAAATTACCGTGCTCGGTATCGCTCAGACTGCATGTTAAATGTATTGTATATAATTGTCACATAAACAAAAACTAAGGAGTTGCCTAAAAATAATTTCATACTCCATATAACATAAACGCACATCAACACACACGTATTGACTTACCTTGTGCCGAATCGCTGCCTCTGTTCTCAGCCTGTTCCCGTAGCAGTGGATTTCCTCCGGCATTATTTTCCTCCAACAAATTATTCCACTAAACGAACCACATACAACTCCCTTTATATCCCCCATCTTCCCATTTCTGACGCTGGATCTTCAATATCCTCAAGCTTTGAAATAGCAGGCAGCTACAAACCGTGTGTTAGCTGTAGTGGCTAAGTTTTGGCTACAGTCCGCTGTTGCCTTGATATCAGCTGGAAAATGAAAAAACTAAGCACTGGATGGTACCGACTAATTACTGGACACAACGGCACACCACAAAACTCGATTGTTGCACCAGCAGCTCACAGATATTTTAAGTTTTGCGTCTTTTTCGTGGTACAGATCTTGCAGCTTCGGCCAAGAACAATAGGAGCAAGCAGGACCCGGAACCAACCTATGTGGAATAAATTCAAACGGAAATACGTCACCACCTCTCGTGGCATATACCCTATTCAGGGTCTTTCATCCTTTCAAGCTTATTCTTTCATGGACTTGAGAAACGATCCGGTCTACGGAAGTGGGGTCCTGCGAAGGCAGAGCATTGCAGAGAAGCTGTAGCCTTCAGCTAGCTGCCTAGCCTCCACCTCAGCGTTATGTTGCTTAGCAACCATGACACGACATGATTTAAACAATGTTTGTAGACGAGAATGTAGATGTATAAATCTCACATTTCTGCTCGGTTCATCAGCGCATCACCTAAGTGTAATATTGCTCCAACGTTTTCGGATATGTCTGCTCCCGCTGCATTAACAGCCAGCTCTTTGCATCTCTTCTTTGTTGCATTTATTTTTCTCGTGTTTGCTGAGTGTTTGTCGGCCACCGTAAAATACAGTGGCGAAATTAAATATACTTTCAAATACTGGCATCTGTAGGTTCCAGTATTTTTACTGTAAATGTAGTTTTACAATTGTATTCACTGAGTAAGCTGCTGCAAGGAAAACTCTAATGCTACTTTTTAAAGTACAGTCAATAGAATACCTAACCTGAATGAGATCCCACTCAAAGTCCATCAGGTTGTTGATGAGCGTGGAAACCTGCACATTCACGGTCTGCTTTTTCTTTTGAATGGTCTTTCCTGTCTTTTTGGATACCATCTTCCCATGACCGGCTTTTGTGCCCCTTTCTGGGTTAATCCCAATTGTTGTGGATAGGGATAATGTGAGATCACGTGGTGTTAGTGATTGTAGATCACCTGTTGCTCACCTGGTGACTTCAGTGAGTGGGTGATGGGGAAGGTCTACTTTTTGCTGACCGCTATGTTTTGTCTTTGATCACTGTTTAATTCTACGGATCCGTTTTTATGCTGCTTTTGAACACTGTTTGCCTTTGGATATTGACAATAAAATTATTGCAACTGCAGCTTGGACTTACGTTTTGATCAGCTTGCGCGTCAACAACCACTCCCCTACTCAGCCGCTCAGCGACTTTGTTAGATAGTCGCTAATCCCAATGAAGCGACTAAAAAACATAATCAAAATGAGAAAATTCTTGAGAATATAAATAGTGTGGCATTCTGAAGACAGCTGATACAATATATAAAGCTGTTTTTAATTATGTAAAGAGAAAACATCACCAACTTGTCAAATGTTAATCATAACTTGCTTTAAAACCATGTCATTGTATTTTGCTCATTGTAAAAAAATTATAGGAATGGTTTTACCGTTGAATGAACTCCAGAGTCTTGGCTGCCTCATGTTGATACTGGAGGTTGAAGATGTAGAAGATGGAAAACACTGTCCTGTCTGGAATGTGGGCTGGACCCTCTCAAAGACAATATGGCCTTCAATGCTGACCATGCAGAAAACTGCTTGCCATAGGGCACATGAGTCAAACTCAAGGCCCGCGGGCCACATATGGCCCGCCATGTCATTTTATGTGCCCCCCCCCCCCCCTCCAGCGTTTTATAGGCCGATGATTGACTTAAAATAGGTTTTGAGCACGAATTGACTACAAACTACATCTCCCATAATGCATTCCGATTGTTACCAACCAACATTACTGCTTTTCGCCACTAGAGAGCAGCAGAGTCACCTCAAGCTGCTTATTGATTTTCCCAGCGAATAAAACTGAGACATCGACAAGCTAACATCAAAACGTCCAAGAAAAGAAAAATCGATTTACAAGTAAGACTGTGAATGAAGATGTGTGAGTTGGTGTCAGGGCGGCAGGTCGCGCTAGACTGTTTTTGTTATCCGTTATCTTGACCGACAACATAAAAAAAATCGGTCATGTACTATTTTTATCCGTGAAATTATAATCATATTAACATCGGCTATTTAACCGCATTTTATGCGGTTTAGTTAATATTCACCGTGAATCCAGATCCCATCACAAATTAAACAGATAAATGCATCTACATTTTTCTCGTAGTGACAAAAACCACTGACTGAGGCCCCAATAACTTTTAATAAATTAAATTAAGCGACTTCACTTAAATTAGCATCACTTCACCCGCTGGGGTCTGAACGCACTTCCTCCTGGTTCCCATCTGCAGAAAAATCTGCGCTAATTCATCAGTCAGTTGGATCTGTCTGATCCAAACAGATCAACTGAACTCTGAGTTTTACCCTGTGCGGTCCGGTGTGCGCTTTAAGGATTTTTTTTTTTTTTTTTTGCGTGGTTTTGCTTCTTCCAAACGGACAGATGTTTCGTCTGCAGCTCCTCCAGAGCGCCGCTCTCCTGGGTAACATGCACCCAGAAGGCTCCATTTGTTAAATCTGCTGGATGAGTTACTTCCAGCGGTTTCTAATTCTTCGCAGCGGCGGAGCCTCGTCCGCAGTGGTTGAGCAGCGGACTGCGCAAGTTACAGTTTAATTAACTTTTGGATCGTCATTTATTTCCTCAAGATAAACTACCGGCTCCTCAAATGGATTAACACAAAGTTGCATTCTCCTGACTTTTCTCTGGTCTGTAATGGAGACTTTAATTTAACGCGCCATTTCAAACAAAGGTTTTGAATGCGCTTCCTAACCAGAAGCTCCAAAGAGTTATTTAACAAACAATATGAGGTGTTCAATTTATTTTTAACATTGTATTTTCATACATTTTATGCTAGGGGTGCCCAAGTCTAGTTTTCCAGAGCTACCATCTGCAACTTTAGATGCGTTCCTTCTCTAACACACCTGGATCATTTACTCATTATAAGGCTCTACAGAACTGAATTGCTGCTATTGAGGGAAGTCAACCTTTTTTTCTGGGATGTGTTTTAGCACAATGATAAGAAGACAAATAATAAAAATTATTAAATATATTTAGCAGCACAGCTACATTCAGACAGCAAACAAAGCCAATGACAAAGTGTTTCTACAAAGAAGTAGGATCATTAGAATAATATACAGGTCCTTCTCAAAAATTAGCATATTGTGATAAAATTCATTATTTTCCATAATGTAATTGTAAAGCAGTGCACAAGTGTCCCAAAAGAGGGTGCTGTTGGTACCACCGCAATCCTGGCATGTTTGTCCTGCCGGAGACACCGTAGTGCGGGGGATTTTTGTGCGCGAACTGCTGTATTCCTTACCATAGACATAATGTAACACTGCATAGGGATATCTAAATCTGTGTCACCATAAAATAAGAGGTCGTGGGTAGAGAAAGAGCAGACACTGAGCGGGAATAGCGTAGCTTTGCAGACTTTTATTCAACCGTCTAACCGAACAGCCTAACGTCTCCGCCCCTCATCAGAAAGAGCCCCCAACGAAGAGAGAGAAAAAAAACCCTCGAAGAAGAAAGAAATATATCCTCTGGAAGGCACAGCGCCCCCACTCATCCATGCAACATCCCCAGCAAATAACCAATCTCACATAAAACCATATTAATTGAAAAGGAAAAATAAATCATCTTACATACTTCCCCCTCTTTAAATGAAATGTCCTCATTTCAAAATGAAGTTGTTACATAAAAATAAATCATTTCACCAAAGCACAATCCTTCCAGACTGTCACATATCACCTGGGGGGGTTACAAAACCAAGGACACAAACTCACAATAAGACCTTTATAAAGAACAACGGTCAACATGTTTGGGTTTAACTGCACCAGTTTTTTTTTTTTTTAACCCCCTAATAAGAACAACAACTGTAGATCATTTATCTCATAACAGCAGTCGTTGTGGCTTCCGCACAGTACGCCCATGCCTGGTAATAACTTCACCCCCAGAAGGCGGCAAGCTGGGGGGTGGTTGTGTAGGCTGATGGGAAATGAGTCCAGTTGGGTTCCTTGGTGAAGATGGCAACGACCTAGCGGTTCCTGATGTCTGGGCTGCCGCTGTTTGGCCAAAAAGCCAGGGCAATGAACCAGACAAAGCGGTATACCTCGGCAGTGTGTCCCTGTTTGGAGGAAATACAGACTGGGAGACATCTGTGGGTAACGTGTCTGTGGAGCTACGATAAGGTTTTAAACGATCATAGTGAATGACTCTGGTCGCAGCCTGAGGATATTTTACATCCACCAGCTTGTAAAGGAGCCCCTTTTCATCCACAGACACAACCTTAAATGGACCAGTCCAGTTTGGGGAAAGCTTTTGTCGTTGTGTGGTGGGGTCATCTATCCATACCAGATCACCACAAGCATAAGGCCTAAACCGTGTGTCCTTGTTGTAATAGTACTCTCGTTTTTGTTTTTGTTCTTCGCGATGGAGAAGAACAGTCTCAAAAGCAGCGTCCATCCGTGTAGCCAGTTCTGAACCATAGTTTTGTGGGCAATCAGAAACCTTTGGCGATGAAATATGGACATTAGCAGGTAGTCGGGGTTCTCGTCCATGAGCAAGGAAATATGGTGAGTACCCTGTGCTCGAGTGAGGAGTAGAGTTGAAAGAAAGTACCACAGCAGGGAGGTAGTGGTCCCACTCGCCTCCGTAGTCCTGAATGAGTCGGGCCAACTGCTCTTTCAGAGTCCGATTAAACCGTTCTACCATACCATTCCCTCTTGGGTGATATGGAGAGGTCCTTTTCTTTGTCATTTGTAGTCTCTGACAAATTGTGTGAATAATTTCAGATTCATATTGTCGTCCCTGATCTGACAACAGTTCCTCAGGTACACCATGTTCAGGTATATACCGTTCACACAGTAACTGTGCTACTGTGGCAGCTTTTTGGTCAGACATAGCATAGGCGTTTACATACTTGGTAAAATGGTCCTGTACCACAAGCACATATCTATTACCAAGAGAGGTAACCGGAAGTTCAGTAATGTCCGTACAGACCAACTGAAATGGTCTGTCAGTCTGAATAGATTGCAAAGGGGCTCTGTGCTTTGGTACAGCTTTTTGGAAAGCTTCACATGTCTTACACAGATTACAGAAGTTTTCAATATCAGATCTCATTCCTGGCCAATAACACACTGTCAATGCCTTCTTAAATGTACGCTCAGCACTGTAATGACCAGAACAAGGATTACCATGCAGAAAATGCATTGTTTCTGTAACAAGTGCAGGTGGAATTAACACTTGATAGACCTCGGGTTTCCCCGGTGCACTCTGACCTTTGCGACAAAGCAAATCATTACATAGTAATAACTTAGGAAACTGCCACCAAAGTTTTCTCTGAACTCTACCTTTTACCTGTCTGAGGTAGGGACGTTTCTTGTTTTTCACCCAGGTATACACTTCAAAGAAAACAGGATCAGAGAGTTGTGCACATACAATGTCCATGTTTTGATTGGATAATGTCTGTTGTAATGTGGCAAACCCCATATTGACATGTGTTCTATCATTGTCCACACAACACACTTGTGGTACAACATTGGTCATCTCTGAACGTTCAGGGCCTGAACATGGCAACTCAGCCGGCGAAACAGATTTTTCTGTATCACAAGGAGAAGAGTGACCATCAGGCAGTGCTGAAACTGTCACCTCAGTTGAATCCTGCTCCAATGGTATACGTGACATGGCATCGGCATTTGTGTGTTTCTTGCCATCTTTGTGAGTGATTTTCCATTGATACGGGTCCAACTCCAATGCCCAACGACCCCTGCGTCCGGTAGGGTCATGCGTGACGTCCATCTTCCTTAAGCTGAGTAAAGGACGATGATCAGTGATGATTGTGAAAGGATTGCAACTCAGATAATGTTTATAGTGTCTAATTGACCACACAATGGCATACAGTTCTTTGTCATATGTAGACCACTTTCTCTCTGTTTTTGAAAGTACATGACTTGCAAAGGATACAACCCTTTCTTGTCCCTGTTGTGTCTGAGACAGTACAGCACCAACTGCAAAATTAGATGCATCTGTACTCAAAATGAATGGTTGGTCAAAGTTGGGAAATGCCATTATTGGAGGAGAAGTCAGTGCATCCTTAAGTGCTTGAAAAGCAGCAGAACAGTCATCTGTCCATTCAAACACCACTTGTTTTTGGGTAAGCCTATGCAGAGGCTGAGCAATAAAGGCATATTTATGTACAAAACGTCTGTAATATGAACACAGTCCCAAAAAGGCACGTACCTCTGTTGGAGAGCGTGGAACAGGCCAGTTTCTGATGCGTTCACTATTTACAGGGTCCAATGCCAGTCCATCCCGAGACACAATGTGCCCCATGTACTTCACAGCAGGTTTGCAAAAGTCACATTTCTTTGGGTTTAGCTTTAAACCAGCTTGTCGAAAACGAGTGAGAATGTCTGTGAGATTGTCTAGGTGATCTTCAAAGGTTTTTCCCATGCAAATGATGTCATCCAAATAAATGACACAAGTCGTCCAGTGCAGTCCTCTCAGAACCAGCTCCATGAGCCTTTGGAAGGTCGGAGGTGAGTTTTTAAGCCCCATTGGCATGACCTTAAATTGGTACAAGCCGTCACCTGTCGTAAACGCAGTCTTCTGTCTGTCTGCTGGATCCATTTGTACTTGCCAGTACCCACTAGACATGTCCATGGTAGAAAAGTACTGCGAACCAGAAAGCGCATCTAGACTGTCATCAACTCTCGGTAAGGGGTGAGCGTCAGTAATGGTGACAGAGTTCAGTTTACGAAAATCTACACAAAACCTGTAAGAGCCATCCTTCTTTTTCACCATAACTACTGGGCTGGCCCAGGGGCTTGAACTGTCCTCTATCAAATCATGTGATTTAAGGGTTTCAACTTGGCGGCGAATTTCTGCCTTCATGGCCGGAGAGGTGCGGTAGGCTCTTTGTGAGATTGGGGTGTCACAGTTCGTAGTAATTTTGTGTGTCACTATGTCAGTCCTGCCAAAGTCATGTGGGTGTTGACTAAAAACATCTGCAAAAGAAGTCAAAGTCTCTGTCAGTTGTTTTTTCTGCAGAGGTGTCAGATCTGAGTCTGTACTATCTGTAAGAGGGATTATTCTGGGACCGTCAGGTGTCTGAGTATTAATGTTACAGATAGAACTGTCCATAATGGTGAATTCACTCTGGCCCTCTGCTAAGACAGCATGAAAGTGGCCCACCTGTGTACCACTATGTAACATGACATCACTATGTGAAACATTAGCTACTTTAACACAAATAGAACCTTGTTCTACCCTGGCCACAGTCCATGCAATACCCGCAGCAGACTGGTCGGTATAATGTGGTTCAAACACACCAATGTAGCCACTAGGTAACAACCCTTTCTGGGGTGCATCCAGAGTAGCAGTGATGACCCTCTCAGACATAGCAGGAATGCTAACGGTGGATGATACTGAAACAGCAGTCAGGCAGGGAACATACAGATGTGGACTAACTAGTGGCAGAGCTGTACCTGCTACCTTGCAAGTCATGTTTCGAGTGTCAACTGTAATGCCATTTGCTACCATAAAA
The DNA here is from genome assembly GCF_051168715.1 of Poecilia mexicana. Lineage (NCBI taxonomy): Eukaryota > Metazoa > Chordata > Actinopteri > Cyprinodontiformes > Poeciliidae > Poecilia > Poecilia mexicana. The sequence continues at coordinate 31,164,379 of NW_028263373.1, forward strand.
TCCCAACCTAAAATGACTGGCTTTGTACAGTTTCTGACAACTTGAAGTGTGTGTGTCATGAGCTTATCTGCAATAGTTAGGTTCACATAAATGGAGCCTACAGAGTCAAGGGGGTCACCTGTGACACCAGTGAGAGGAATAAACCGTTTTACAATGGGCTTCCTGTGAAGAGCAGGTGTAGCCATTCTAAAGTCCTCACTAATGACTGAAACGTCCGCTCCAGTGTCAAGAAAAGCATGCACTACAGTGTCCTCAATAACAACTGACACATATCTCTTCTCTACATCAGCCAAACCTGTAACGTCACTAATAACGGTGTCATGGTAGGTGTCATTGTATGTCTGGGCTAGGGCGAAGTCAGTAGCTGGCAATTTGCCCTCATTGTCAGCTACTCCTAGTTTACCTGATCATGGTTCAAATGTGAAGGAGACCGGAAACGTACTCGCCCTGGGCTGGGAGAGTGATTACGTCGGCCCCTTTCATAGCGGTCAGGAGAGCGGCCACGACTAGCGTAGCCTCTGTTTGAAGAGCTGTAGCCCTGCGTGTAGCGTTCAGATGATCCAGATAGGGTACGTGGACCCCGCTGGTTGTGTCCATCCTTCACATATGAACTGGAACTGTGGCAAGGTGTGTTTCGGTCATTTGATGAGTCTCTACGTCGTGGAGGAGATCCATAGTAGCCATCTGATGAATATCGGTCACCCCGGCGTTCACCTGGAGTGGGGCTCCGATGACGAAATCCATAGTCTCGCCTGTCCTGGTGATGTGTGTTCTCGCGCTGGTGGTCAACTGCCAGCTGCAGCTGTTGAACCCTGTCCGACAGTGTTTCAATAGTCTTTGCCATCATCTTTAAATCATCTGCAGTAGCTGAGTGGACTCCTAGAGGTGTGGGTGAAGGAACCTGAGTAGACCACACAGGTGACACAGTAGGGTAAACTGATGATGTAGACAAAGACTGCACAGGAGGTGTGGTAGTGAACACTCTACTAGCTTGGTGAGCAGTTTCAATCTGCATAGCAAACTTTAGAGCAGTCTCCAGTGTATCAACACCCTGCTCGTGACATCGCAGCTGAAGGTATGGGTCAAGACCAGCAATAAAGCGTCGAAATTTTTCGCCCTGTTTAGCATTATCACCGTAAGTCGGAAAAGCTTCTTCAACCAAACGGCAAATCTCAGCAGCAAACACAGGAAGGGCTTCACCAGGAAGGCGACTGCGTGCATTAATGTAGCTCTGGAAAGTCGACAAATAAGCAGTTTGTCCAAAAACGCTCTTCAGCTTCTCCTTTGTGGCGGAATAGTCAGCTTTTACTGCATCAGACAGGCTATCCCAGTAACTAAAAGCAGCACCTCCTAAACATGTAGGTAGCAGCTTCACCAAACTGTCCTCAGTGGTATCAGGATCAGCAGCAACAGTCACTTCAAAACGTCTGCACCATTTTGAAAAATCCTCTTTTCCATCCCCCATGAAAATGTGGCTGTAGTGAGGCCTGGTGCGGCTACTTGTAGAATGAAAAGGTAATTGATCCCAAAAAGTACTCGCCATAGCTGTGTATTCGTCTCCGTAACCGGCAGTAGGATGAGAGACAGGGCAAAAAAAAAGTCCGTCTTCAGCAGCCGCTATATACGCTGCTCAGCACGTGCAGCATGAGCTATCTGTGGTTAGCATGCGTAGCATGTGCTCACCTCTTCAATCGCTGAAAGCGTCCACAACCCGCTGCCACCAGTGTAACACTGCATAGGGATATCTAAATCTGTGTCACCATAAAATAAGAGGTCGTGGGTAGAGAAAGAGCAGACACTGAGCGGGAATAGCGTAGCTTTGCAGACTTTTATTCAACCGTCTAACCGAACAGCCTAACGTCTCCGCCCCTCATCAGAAAGAGCCCCCAACGAAGAGAGAGAAAAAAAACCCTCGAAGAAGAAAGAAATATATCCTCTGGAAGGCACAGCGCCCCCACTCATCCATGCAACATCCCCAGCAAATAACCAAAAGAGGGTGCTGTTGGTACCACCGCAATCCTGGCATGTTTGTCCTGCCGGAGACACCGTAGTGCGGGGGATTTTTGTGCGCGAACTGCTGTATTCCTTACCATAGACATAATATAAGGATAGACGCCTCATGCCCCGCTGTCGCCTATTGTCGCTGACGAGATTTAGGGCGGCCATCTTGGAGCGGTATACCACTCCACTCGGTACTATGTGTTTAACAGGCACAGTGACGGATCAGCGCATTTAATCGATCATAACACGCTTTTTTGTTACTGGAAACCTTATTCAAACATCTATCAAAGCTACATTTATAAACAATTGTATTATTTAAGTATGTTATTTAAGTATTTAAATATGCTTAGTGGCTAAAACAATAGAATAGGAATGGAATATTCTGATATTGATGTATAAAGAGCATATTACAAAGCACACAGCCGTTCATAATTTATTTAATAAATTATTTAGTAATATCAATACATATTTAAATAACTATACAACACAAATAAAGATTCATAATGGCACAAATAAATAATTAATACTGAATTATATATATATATATATATATATATATATATATATTTTTTTTTTTTTTTTTTTTTTTTTTTTTTTGCCGACTTCTAGCTTCAGAGATTCAGCAGCTGAGATTAAGTCCAAAATCTGATGAGATCCATCCTGCTGCAGTGAATTCGTCTCTCTTTATAAATTTCTCCCTCTTCTTCCTCACATCGTGTCTTTATGAAACTTTCAAAACAAAAACGGAAGATTTGGGATGTATCTTACTAGTGAAAGAATTACATATAAATAATAGTCTTTACCACCTGTGTAAACTTTGCTGGTGAATGTTATAACATAAGTTTTATAATATGTGTTATATTGTTTCATTTCTAATGCTCTTGTGTCATATAATCTAAGTCAATGTTAGAGAACAATTAATATTTTTAGATGTACAGAATCTCAGTTAGTCTTCATAGCGGGGCTGAACCCGTATTACACCGGGTTCAGATACCAGCTAGGCGAGATACCAGCTAATATTAGCTGGTATCTCGCCGGTGGACATAAATACAGTAAAGTAATATTCTAATATATAATATAATCACAATATATACACAATAATATGTCCATCTTACTTGTGAAATGCTGTCTGTGGAGCCCTCACATCAATAATCCATAGATCCGAACAATAATATCCCTCAGAGCTGAGGCATCGTCTATTGTTTTGATTGAGGAAAGTAGGAGTTTATACCGCTCTAAGATGGCCGCCGTATTTCCTGCGCCGGAGCAGCCAATGCGGCGTCTACCCTTATATTATGTCTATGTTCCTTACAGTGTGTTTACTGCCTGTAAGGCAGGGGTGTCAAACTCAATTTCACCGAGGGCCACTTCAGCATATTGGCCCCCCTCAACGGGCCACATTGACGGTACAAATCAGGAGTGCATCCCTGCTAAAACACCCCAGACAAAAGGTTGACTTCCCTCATTCAGTTCTGTAGAGGCTTATCAATGGTCCAGGTGTGTTAGAGAAGGAACCATCTAAAGTTGCAGATGGTAGCTCTGGAAAACTAGACTTGGGCAGCCCTAGCATAAATGTATAAAAATACAATGTTAAAAATAAATTAAACACCTCATATTGTTAAATAACTGATTTAATGTATTGAAGTTTTAAATATTACATTTGAGTTTCCATGGATGTAAAATTACTGCTCAGTTTAAAGATTACAATATTTAAATCAGCGTTTAAAGGTAAGCAAACAAATAATAAAAAACAAGTCACATGGGCAGACATTATAGACTTTACGCAAAGATTTAGTATCAGAGGCAACTGAAATCAAATAATTTAAAAAATCCTTTCTGAATATCATTTCATGGTCTCTGAACTAAATGCGTCTTTCTGACCGGGAGCTGCAACGTGTTGAAGAGTTATGGACCGGACGCTTTGGAGCGTCTGGTTAGGAAGCGCATTACAAACAATTGGTTTAAAATGGCGTGTTAAGTTCAAGTCTCCGTTACAGACCAGAGAAAACTAAAGAGAATGCAACGTTGTGTTAATCCATTTGAGGAGCCGGTAGTTTATCTTGAGGAAATAAATGACGATGCAAAAGTTAATTGTAACATGCGCAGTGCGCTGCTCAACCACTGCGGATGCGGCTCCGCCGCTGCGAAGACTGAGAAACCGCTGGGAGTTTCTAACATCCAGCGGATTTAACAAATGGAGCCTTCTGGGTTCACGTTACCCAGGAGAGCGGCGGTCTGGAGGAGCTGCAGACGTAACATCTGCGAAACCAGCAAAAAAAAAAAAAAAAAAAATCCTGGTAAAAGCGCACACCGGACCGCACAGGGTAAAACACTCTCAGAGTTCAGTTGATCTGTTTGGATCAGACAGATCCAACTGACTGATGAATTAGCGCAGATTTTTCTGCAGATGGGAACCAGGAGGAAGTGCGTTCAGACCCCAGCGGGTGAAGTGATGCTAATTTAAGTGAAGTCGCTTAATTTAATTTATTAAAAGTTATTGGGGCCTCAGTCAGTTGTTTTTGTCACTACGGAGAAAAAATGTAGATACATTTATCTGCTTAATTTGTGATGGGATCTGGATTCACGGTGAATATTAACTAAACCGTATAAAATGCGACTAAACAGCCGATGTTAATATTATTGTAATTTCACGGATAAAAATAGTATATGATCGATTTTTTTTTAATGTTGTTGGTCAAGATAACGGATAACAAAAAAAGTCTAGCGCGACCTGCCGCCCTGACACCAACTCACACACATCTTCATTCACAGTCTTACTTGTAGATCGATTTTTCTTTTCTTGGACGTTTTGATGTTAGCTTGTCGATGTCTCAGTTTTATTCGCTGGGAAAATCAATAAGCAGCTTGAGGTGACTCTGCTGCTCTCTAGTGGCGAGAAACAGTATTGTTGGCTGGTAACAATCGAAATGCATTGTGGGAGATGTAGTTTGTAGTCAATTCGTGCTCAAAACCTATTTTAAGTCAATCATCGGCCTATAAAATGCTGGGGCGGGCCACATAAAATGACATGGGGGGCCACATCTGGCCCGAGGGCCTTGAGTTTGACACATGTGCTGTAAGGTAAGCAGCAGCTCCGCTGGCCCGGTGTAAAAATGAACATTATATATATTTCTATTGGTTCAGATTTCCAGTTAGGCACAGATTACATTTTCTTTCTGGTGATTGATTGGTTTGTGACGTTTGATCGTTTTGTGATGCTTGATTGTTTTGTAAAACAGAAAAAAAGCGGTTGAATGCTGACAGTGTGTTTACTGCCTGTAAGGTGGACGAAATAAACGCGCCAACGTCTCCCCACAACCACGATCGCTGTGTCCGATTCCTCTTTTCTGCACGGATCACATCCCACCTTCACGCACAAGTAAAACACAACGCAGAGTCCATAGGGTGTCTTCCGCCAGCGGCAGATCCAAAGAGGGAAAGCCTGGGTCACATCTTGGTGCCGTGACCCGGATAGTGGTTCTTGGAGACCAACAGGTTGGAGGGAATTTTTTTTTTTGGAAAAAAAAAAAAAAAAAAGAGAAGAAGACTTCACTCCCGTTGATTGTGCCTGCTGTTTAAACGTGGGATTCCTGTGTATTCTGTAAAGATTTGAGTAAAATGTTGTGGTGTTAATTTGTTTTGTGATAGTAATGTAAAAAAAAAAAAAGCTGTCCAGCTAGCCATTCGAAGAGGTCGTTGTGACTCGATATTGAATATTCATAACAGTTGTGACGCTTTCATTTTTTATTTTTTATTTTAAATGTCTATAAAATGTGCTAAGAAGTGTGTTGAATGTATTTGCTACAAAGAACACTATAGTAAGCTTCCTCAGACATAGACACATGATCTGTTGTGCTCATAATTCTACATAACAGTAAAAAGTAATAAAGAGAGAAAGAACGTGTAAATATGTGGCATAATTACTCAGCTGAGCCTCTGAGTCCAGGATCTCTGACAGGGTCCCAGCAAAATAATCTCAGTGCCATTCCAGGTCACACACAACTGCAGCCATGGGCAAGTGAAGGGCAGCTTACTCCTCCTCCTCCTCATTTATCCTTCTATAGTGACCAGAATCCTGTCCCCCTGCAACCGTCTCTTCTTCCTCTTCCTACTGCCCCAGCTGCACCAGCCCACCTTGGTCATCAAAACTATCCCAATGCATTCCAAAATGCATCTCGGTTGGTACAGCAGCCCAGCACACAACCTCAAGGGGTTGATAACCAGACAGGGCAGCTTTTGGGACGTAGCACCCACACCTATCTAGACCACCCACATTCCACCCCGCACTCCCAGCCTATCCAGGTGGGCTTTCAAATACCTCCAATGGCCAGCTGTGCAGCTACTCTGCTCCCCCCAGTAACAGGCAGCCATTACCCAATTACCCAGACCTCTGCACCAACTGTCAGGGCCCCAGCAGCTGTGAATGTCAGTAATCCTGTTCCTGCTGCACAGTCCATGGCAGGCTCCCAGCCCAGACCCACATTCCAGCCCTCTCGATCTGTTGCACCTATTTATCAGGGTTGCACCCAGGGGGAACCACAAACACAAAATACACCCGCTGCAAACACCGGGGCCCCCAATTCAGCTCTAATTAGTTCCCAGTTTGCCTCATATGGAGCCTCCAACTACATTGGTCCCGAGCAGGCCGGTGTACCACAGCACATGCAGCCGCATGCATTGGGGTGTAACACATATGACCGCTCAGGAGCTGCCTCATACATCCCTCGACCCCCACCTGCTGCCATCGCCTCGTATGCATACCATCCTGATCCTCAGTTAGATGACTCTGGGAGGACTACCATCAATCATGCAATATATGGTGGTTTCCTGCAGACTCACCAGGTAAAGAATGTGCAAGTCTTTACTGGTAATGCAGACAGTAAGATGCTGGTGGAAGACTGGATCCGTGATATGCAATACCTGTTGGATGCCATTGACCTCCCTGTACATCTTCGCTTCTCCACAGTGGTTCGACACCTCAATGGAGAGGCCAGGAAGCTGGTTCTCAACCTCCCACCCAGTGACCAGACCCCCGAGAAGGCATTCACCGAACTGAGAGCAGAGTACAGTGATACTCAGGGCTCGTTAGACCCTTTAGCTGACTTTTATGAGCGTAGCCAGAGGTCATGCGAGTCCGCCTGCTCGTATGCCATAGCGCTGGAGGCAATCTTGCGGGCTGTGGAAGAAAACCAGAGGGGTGGTAGGCCCTTTCCAGATCGGGATAGTAAACTGACTCGTCAGTTTTTAAGAGGGCTGATAGATGAGCAGGTATTTGCACGAATAGCTCCCATGAAGCCCATGTTACTGAGTTTTAGAGAACTGCAGTCTGAGTTACGAAATATGGCCAGAGAAACAAAGAAGTTCCAGCCACAAAATAAAATAAAGAAGACATTTACTCAGGTGCAGATGACCTCAGAAAGCTCAGCTGTGAAGGTGGAAGGAAAGCAGTGCACTTCTGAGCTCTCTGAACTGACCGAGATTGTCAGAAAATTAGCTCTTAACCAAGAAGAGCAAATGGCCAAGCTGTCCAAACTGGAATCGAGTATAAAATCCTCCCAGTTTCCCTCAAACACATCTCCCTCATCAGCAAATTCCACAAGCCACAGTTCAAGTGTTACATGCCATCGCTGTGGAAACCGAGGGCACATAGCTAGATTCTGTCGAGCAGTACTTCCTGATCCCACCTCCACCAGGACTCGCCCCGCTCAGTTGTCAACCTCAGCAGAGGAAATCAACATGCCCCCAGCTCAGGGTTTAAACGCTTAAAGCCCATGGTAGCAGGGGCAACCATGGGCAAGCAGAAAGCCCCATCCCCAGATGATAAAGGCAATGCTAATAGAGCAGAGGGCACTCCTCTGGTGGGCCCAAGAAATGAGGGAGAAGTGGAGATAAATGGCATTAAATGCAGGGCTCTTATTGACTCTGGATCTCAAATCACAAGCATCACCCATAGCTTCTGGCACAACCACCCAGACCTTCAAAAACAGAATCTGCAGGCATCCAAAATTACTATAGAAGGTGCTGCAGCTCAAAATGTGCCTTATTATGGTGTCTTGCAGATCAAACTTAAGGTCTTTGGAGAGGACTGTATGACTGTCCCCACATTTGTTGTCCCTGATTCTGAATATCGCTCCACAGTGCCTCTGCTCATAGGAACCAATGTCATCCGTGCATCTAAAAGTCACCTACAAGCAGTTTATGGTGTCGAATTCCTCCACAAAATAAAAGAGAGCCATCCAGAATGGCATTCTGCTGTGATGGAGGTGGAAAACACAGAAGATCAGATGCACGGCATGGTTGGCCCTGCTGTCTTCACTGGCCGGGCTATCTGCATCCCTAGTGGTAAAGAGGTGGATGTGAAATGTAGGATTAAGGCAGGCCCTCAGAGAAAAATTTATACTGCACTGATTGAAAGCACTTCTCCACTCCAGCTCCCCCAAGACCTACTGGTGGCTAAAGTTCTCACAGATGTAAAGAGGGGATATGCTCCAGTCAGAGTCATGAATGTGTCCCAGAAAAACATCACTATTAAGCCCAACACTCAGCTTGCCACAGCCTTCTTGGTGGACAAAGTGGTTGAATCCTCTGACACAAAAGGAGACAAACATCAAGGTGAAATGGAAGAAGAGCTCTGTCTGAGCCTGGGTCAAGTGGTGGCAAGTTTTGAAGTGGACTTAGTTGGAGCAGCAGTGGAAAATGAAGACCAGCGTGCTCTCCTCAGGAAACTAGTGGAGAAAAATGGGGATGTCTTCTCCCAGAATTCTATGGATTACGGCCATACAAAGACTGTGCGGCATGAGATCCCTCTGGTAGACTCAAAGCCGTTTCGACTTCCATATCGTAAGATCCCCCCTTCTCAGTGGCAAGAGGTGAGGAACCTTCTGACAGAGATGGAAGCTGCAGGAGTTATCCGGCCAAGTAAGAGCCCATATGCATCACCAGTGGTGATTGTTACTAAAAAAGATGGGTCATTAAGGCTTTGTATTGATTACAGAAAACTGAATTCCTGCAGCACACGTGATGCATTTCCTCTGCCTAGCATTGAGGAAGCATTGGAGGCACTGGGGCAAGCTAAATACTTCTCCACACTGGATCTCACGTCAGGCTATTGGCAAGTTGAAGTGGCAGAACATGATAAACACAAAACTGCATTCAGCACACCCATGGGGCTTTTTGAGGCCAACAGAATGCCATTCGGGCTCCAGAATGCCCCTTCAACGTTTCAGAGGCTCATGACATGCTGTTTTGGGGATCTGAATTTCACTCACCTGCTCATTTACCTTGATGACCTCATAATATTTTCCAAAACATTTGAGGAGCATCTGGAACGCCTCCAGCTGGTTTTTGATCGACTGAAAGAACATGGTTTGAAGTTAAAACCCTCAAAGTGTCAGTTGGTGAAAAAGGAGGTGCAGTATCTGGGCCACATAGTGTCTGCGGAGGGAATCAAGACAGATCCAGAGAAGATCAGCAAGGTTAAGAACTGGAAAACGCCCACTAACCGTAAAGCGGTCCTGCAGTTTTTGGGCTTTGCAGGGTACTACAGACGCTATGTGAAAGGTTATTCCACGCTGGCTGCTCCCTTGTACCGTCTCACCTCCGGTGACCCCAGAAAGAAAAAGAGAAAGACACATAAACACACTGATTCTGAGCGACCCTATCTATGGACTGATGAGTGCGAAGAGGCTTTTCAGCGTTTAAAGGGTAGACTGGTAACAGCGCCAATACTAGGCTATCCAGACTACAACCTACCTTTCATGCTGCAGACTGATGCTTCTGGGGAGGGACTGGGTGCTGTGTTGGCTCAAGTTCAGAATGGGGTCGAGAGGGTCATAGCTTATGCCAGCAGAGGCTTAAGCCCACCTGAAACCAGATATCCAGCACACAAGCTGGAATTTCTGGCCCTAAAATGGGCTGTCACAGACAAGTTCTATGACCATCTTTATGGACGTTGTTTCTCTGTCTTGACTGATAATAACCCCCTCAAATATGTTATGACAACAGCCAAGCTTGATGCCACAGGGCAGAGATGGGTGTCCCAGCTGTCGTCGTTTGAGTTTGACATTCAGTACAGAAGGGGACAGAACAATGCAAATGCTGATGCTCTTTCACGCATGTCCAACCAAGAAGTCACACAGATCTTACAGTCATGCCCTCATCATGTCAGGGTAACTGAATCAAAGCCTCCAGAGCCCCTGCATACAGTCGACAACACTGCTGTTTCAAAGATCCCAGATAGCTGTGTTTTCCCAACAGTGAATCAGCTGTATTTGGATGTGGGAACGGATGCACTTCCAGCAATGACAATTCAACAAATCCGTGCAGAACAGAAAGATGATCCCATTATTCCCCAAGTTCTGTATTTCAAAAATAATAACAAAAAACCACCTCGAAGCGTGAGGATCAGCCTGGGAAGACATGGGAGCCTTCTCTTAAAAGAGTGGAGGAGGTTGGTGGTCAGAGATGGCATCCTATACAGATGCATCACGGATGGACAAAGAGGACGCATTGAGCAGCTCATCTTGCCAGAGAAGCTGCGGGTGGTGGCTAAAACTGCTCTGCATGATGATTCGGGTCATTTAGGCTTTGAGAGAACTCTACAGCTGATAAGAGAGCGATTCTACTGGCCAAATATGTCCCTGGATGTCAGATCGTGGTGTGAGCAGTGTGAAAGATGTTGTCTTAGGAAAACCCCCACAGGCACTATTGGAGCTCCTCTTGTCAGCATCCACAGCAAAACCCCCATGGAGCTTGTGTGTGTAGACTTTCTCTGCCTGGAAAAGTCAAAGGGGGGCATTGAAAACGTACTTGTTGTAACGGATCACTTTTCCCGTTATGCTCAAGCCTACCCCACCAAAGACCAAAAAGCACGCACAGTAGCCAAGGTTCTGTGGAAGAACTTCTTCTGCCGGTTTGGTTTTCCAGCAAAGCTCCATGCAGACCAAGGACGCAATTTTGAGAGTGCAATTGTAAAAGAATTATGCAAGATCACTGGTATCACTAAGACTCACACCACTCCATATCACCCACAGGGCAATGGGACCACTGAAAGGTTCAACCGGACCCTAATGAATATGCTGGGAACTCTGCCACCTCACCTAAAGCCCAGGTGGCATGAATATGTGGATGCCATGACCCATGCTTACAACTGCACGAGACATGACTCAACTGGATATACTCCATACTATTTAATGTTTGGGAGACATCCCAGACTTCCAGTGGATCTGGTGTTTGGGACCTCAACCTCTAACAGCCAAGCGAGCTACAGTGACTATGTGCAGACACTCCATGACTGCCTGCTGGAGGCTTATGCGCAGGCTAATCACAGTTCTAGGACTGCCAAGGAACAACAAAAGAAATACTATGATCAAAAAGCATCAAAAAGCATCAGCCCAGGTCCCCTGGGCTGAATACTTCAGCCCAGGGGACCGGGTGCTGGTCAAAATATGTCATGTGGAAGGACGGCAGAAGCTCGGAGACAAGTGGGAGCCATGTCCTTATATTGTGGTGAAGAAACAGCCTGAAATACCAGTGTATGTGGTACAACCCGAGAATGGTGGCCCAGAAAGGGTGGTTCACAGAAATCTTCTCACCCAGTGCAT